>NW_019211460.1:8769931-8815662 GCF_002443255.2 Varroa destructor | reverse complement strand
GTTTTTGGTATTATAAAAGTGATATATTTTCCACACAGTTTAACCACTTACCAAGTGCGTTCCAGACCCTTCGAACACTACGCCTACTCGACACTTACCTATAGCGGCCTCAACCACGGGTTACCTTATGCGTCAGCACACGTCTTGCGTAAAAAGAAACAAGTTATTGAGCCCGAGAAGAACCCTACTGCTAGTTGTGTTATAACGAGTCAATAAATATCAAGTGTTTAGTCAGGCAAAAGCGAGACGCGTTTTTTTGGATGCCTTCACAGTCATGGAAATACGGGTTTTTTCAAGCCCCTCGAATGATATTTCCTCCTCTCAAGGACTTGTCTCCGTTAGGAGCCTGGCTGGGGTGGCGTATGTATCATCTATTTAGGGTCCCACCAGAAGACTTTTAAAATGGCATGGCAATCATATAAGCAGCCATTAGTGTTAACAACAATTTCTGACTTTTCCTATATGTTTTTTCCTGTTCAATAATCTTTGCATTATTAATAGTAACGCTGAGATCCGGAGACCGGTCCAAAATAGATATAGGGCATAAACAAATGAATATGAAGGAAGCTAGCAGGTGCAGATGATTTTATCTTTCATCGCTGTTTAGTCATTTACAGAAAAACGCCACTGAAATTCAACGTAATTATTATCAATGTTGTCTATTTTCATCTACGAATATACACACAGTGCAGCGGCACCGGTACTAGGGTGCCGCTAATAGGGACCCGAAATAATTTAATCTTGGACAAAACGGCACTGCAGGAACGTCTTCGTTTCTCGTCTACGCAATATATTTTGTCGTTCTCTGTCGGCAGATCAGATCATCAGTCACAGTCCTGCGTGTCGTAGTAGTATTGGCAGTCATAAATCTCCTCGTAATAGTTCTACAACTAGGCACATAACATCATATATATATATACTTGGTTGTATCCTCTTTAGGTTGCCTTAGCTAGTTTGCTCTGCCGCCTATTTTTTTTTCCATAGTGCTATAAATTTTATTTGCACACAGTTACCACTTTTGAAATAATCCCAATGTATCGTTTCGCTCTTCTGTATTATCCGTGTATAGCCATTCTTTATAGGTGGCAATATTATGTCTCTTTGCTTAGTTGTATGCCAGTGTTCTATGACGAACGAACGCTAACAACGAAACATCGATAAATATCTATATACATGTATATATGTGTGCATATGTGCAGGGCAGGATGTTTGCCACTATTTGAACGGGTTAGCGCTCGCTGGGATCGCTTAACGTACGGTTACTTCTAGATAGATAGTTACTTCTGGACTAGACAAGAAACATTTTGCAAATAAATAGCCAGTGATTTATACCACGAGTTGAATCGTCATTTTGATAAGTAGCATGACCGTCAGACGCTTCTACCAAACGTAACGTATACGTTGTTTAGCGTTAGAAACGCCATATATATGAAGAACTATGATGAAAATGATGCGAAGAAAGGGAGAGGAAGAACAATATGCCTCTAGTCATAGTTCACCATCGTGATATTCTACTCTGTTACTTTAGCAACAGTTTCAGGTTGACCTTCGAAGATTAATGAAAATTTTTTTTTTTTTTTTTTTTTGAACTATTAGCGTCGTGCATGCGTGTAAATTCCCGTGACTCAGCGTCGGTCATTCTCTGTGGATAGTTGTGGATTTATACCTCTCTATTCTAATTTGAATTTAGATATGCTTATTTTATAAATGCATAGCATAGTGGATCGCGGGTTTTCGTCATGAACCGGCGCATCCCACACACTCTAACTCAAACCTACATAGCCGATAATCATCATTATTTAATTTTTCTTTGTATTTGAAACGCGTATTGTGTTCCTGTATCGGCACATTGCGTATATTTTGCCTAATTTCTAAACAATGATCTTTGTCGTCGATCTACAAGAGCCCTGACGTCTCCTACCATCTACCCATATTATTGTTTTGTTGCAAAATCTCTAGAAAAAAACGAGATAATTTACAGCCCCACGGCATAACCTGCAAATTTAATTGATGGGGTCAATTTTTGATAGAAATCGATTTATAAGCGCAGAACTCGACTTCAATAATAACCATTTCTATTAGCGACGTGCACAAAGATAGCAAAAGTGTTGTATAAATTAATAAGGTACCTTTGTTATAGTTCGTTAAACAAGACTGAACCAAACATCTGCTAGATGTTACCAGTTGTTTCAACTCTGTTTTTGGCCTATTAGAATATGGTCAGTGCACCAAGGAGAGCTCAATAACCGGTATATGCTAAGTAAAGTATATACCAGTTTCCGCCTGTTCCATAGAGAATACTCTCTTTTTTTTTTTTGTTTTTTTGAATTTTGAAAATTATGAACAAACAAATTAATTTGGTACTACTATTATATAAATTACGTCATGAGAAATGGCCAATTGCAACAGCGATACATAGCCTAAGGTACACAAAAGATTGCCTAGGTGGAACAACTCCTTTCTCTTGTAGTAGGCTCCCTGTTCCCGTACTAAGTGAAAGGTTCTTCTTTATGACATTTTCCTTAGAGGTCCTCATGTGTCACGTTGTTTGCAAGGGAAGTATGGCAACTACAGCTTTTTCTTTTTTAAAAAAAGTGAGACGATAAGGGGAAGGGGCAATACCCCTGGACGAAGCGCCCGGTCACGCGAGGGATCTGCAGTTCAATAATCCATACATATTATGGCTTATTCACAAGAACAATTTTCAATGTAGCTAACTGTGCATGCTCGAATCATATGTTGAAACTTTGACATCATTGGGTCGGACCACAGTGAACGTTGACATTGCACTCTACCTGCCCGCGAATCGAATATTTAACTCTGAAGTCCACTTATATAGTCCTGTTTGTAACCACGGCTTTTACCTTTGCTGCAGTATACAAATTGAATAGTACTGTTTATCGCTAAGTGCTACCAACGAGCCTTGACATAAAACCAGCAATACTTAATTAAAGTTATCTTCTATAATGCGATCTCGAAAGTTGTATCTTGCATCGTTCAGAAGAATAAATGATCTTCTTCTCGATCGTAATGACTAAGTAAGTGACAGAAGTTCGTACGGACGTTACGTCTGTCCGTTAGGCCAAAGCTCCATACTTATACGAAAGCAATCGGTCCGTAACAACGTGGTCGTTTGTACGACTGAGAAATTGTTTTCGAACGAGAAAAATCTACGAGCTAATTAGTGACATCCGTGAAAATCTGTTGCCTAATAACTCGGAATTTTAAAAGGACTACTAAATAGGCCCGAGTGAAAAGAGGATACATCATAATCAACGTTCTCATATAGATTACTTTACTTTTGGTTTGAGACAATTGGAAAAACAACTGACCAGGAGAGAAGTTCGCCGTTTGCTTAATGTAGATTATTTTGTTCTCTTAAGTGTCTAATTTTTTCACAAGCTACATTTGCACTTTGAACCAACTACGAAAGCTGAGCACCGAACGTTGCGAGACCCTCAACAACAACCATCATCAAACGACGATCTCAAAGTGCAACATCTGTATTTCTGTCATCTCTCCGTTTTTATTCTGCATTTTGTTGTTTGCAATTTAGAAATGAGCTGACATTCTCGCTGCCTGTTCTCGAGGTATCAAGATTTCACTACTCTTTTTTTCCATGACCTGCTGCCATACGTTTATTAAATAGATAACTAACCGCAATATTTATTATATCAGTATTCAAACCATTGCAGTATTGCCTCATTAGTACCCTCATCAGTGCTCCAGTTCGACTGCACAATACACGCCGATCATGGCATCGATCATATTCACAAGCTTTTCGATCCTGTTCAGCTGGGAACTTACTGTCATTAGAATTCGTATGGTTCCTGTACACCGTTTCATATAAACTCACGAAATGTGTGTAATTTACAAACAAACATATGTTATTAGTAATGGTAGTAGCTACCATCCCTAGCTATCGTCTCAATAAATTGAAAGCATGTCGCTAGATAACTATCGCAGCTCAGTTGGTTTTCGCACTGGTTTCGTAGCTTAATCTTGACCCCTCGTGAGTCTGCAGCTAACATATTAATTGCATCGACAATTTCTATTTGTCCTCCTGTTTTTCTAGCCGGAAGTCAGTGTCATCTAAAAGTCCAAATCGGTACCTTTGTTTTTGATGTATGTTTCTAGGTTTATTCGTAAGACATGATGCTATATCGTCTGGGTCGCATCTGTATATCCTGTTCCCGCAAATACGTGTTCCATAATATGCTCTAACTACACTGTGACCGGTTTCTTTTAATCAGATTATCTTTTTTGATAATATATTAATAACTACATTTTACTGTGTCAACATTCTTATCATAATTATATTATAATATTTGTGTATGCTAAGTATACTATTCTCGCGCCCCATCTCCGTTGATAACGATTTGTCTCTTCCTTTCTGTTCTCTTTCAGTCTATCTATCTATCTATCTATCTATATATATATATATATATATATATATATATATATATATATATATATATATGTTATATACAAAATCATTTTAACGCGTTACACACTAGAAAATTTCATCGACATTCGATGTTTTCCATTTTACTATTTTTTTTCATTTCAATACAGCCTTCTCGCGCTGGCTTTTCTCGTTCCCTTTATACGATTATATTGTCGATGGGGGTACATACGTATAATATAGTATATATAGGTATGCACGGCTAAATATTATCGTCTGTCTTCGTAGTGTTTGCTTTGAGTAGTGAACGATACAAATCAACGTCAACATACAGCTCAGTCACTGTGACATCCGTAGCTCATAACGTCGTAGCGGTAGTAATAGTTATCGCGGTAATAATAATAAACATTACTCTATAATATTACTTCTGTTGCCGTCGTCATTTATCACATCTACTGCCTGCGCTGTTTTTGTGGACTGCTTGCACGTAAACCTTCAGAAGCGCGCGAGCCAGTTCACTATTGGCCTGGTTCTTCTTTCTGTCTCATGACCACGGCTCGTGTGTGGCCTCCTGCCTTCGGTCCCCTGGTGGCGCGATGCAAATATATTGTATGCACTCGATGAAGCAGCAATGAAACACATCCAATTTACTAATTATATTATGTACCGATTACGCACAAAATAATGCTACACTGTCCATACAAGTGACGCCTGAAAATGTTCTATAATTATTATAATTACCATTGTATTATCATTATATTATTATTATCGTTTAAGTATAGGGAAAGCGGATACTCCTTACTGGAATTTGTTAGTTAGAATACATGAGCTAGAGCTTACTCTAAACCGGCTTAGGAGTTGGCGCAAAAAATTCACCGTGTCATTGCCATGCTTAACTTTTATCGTCCACTCGCAGCTGTTCATTACTAGAATTTATTCAGTGTCACCGTGTATATATTGTTACCATTATAGAGATCCTTTAACTCTGTTGTTTTACCACTAGAAACTTCTAGATGCGGCGGTGCTGAGCGTACTCTTCCAATTGTTGTCGATTCAAGCGACAGAGGCGTCTCTGACTGTGCTGTTTTCAATCATTACGATCCGTTTCCCTGCTGCTTCCCCTTCAGTTTTTCGAATCTTCGGTTCTGGCGTCTTCCACCGATCTTTCTTTCTGGTGAGCCGTTAGACTGGCACAGCGTGTCAATTTAACTGGAAACTATATATTCTATTGGAAGCAAAACAACTCGTACGTGCCCGTTCTCTGACTGCGTCCGCTATTGCGACACCATCATGATTTGATTCCAATGCGCGTGTACGCAGAAATAGATGCACGCTTTACGATATCGATAGATGTCGATGAAGTGAAAGAGCAAAATTATTAAGAGTACCCGCTTGTATCTGATTGTTGGAGACGAAAATCGTCCCGGCTCGGGAGGCACGTCATTGAGGTATTAAAGTCAAACACGGCGATTTATCATTGGAGAATCGAAATCGGCGAGGCTACCAATGACAGGCTACAATGATGTTTCATATCAAATGCGCCATAAATCATATAGATTTCGATTCACCGAACAGTAGCGATTTTGGAGACTATTATCTTGGCCTATTGATAAAGTTAGGTTGTTTCCTAGCCTGATCTAGTTTAGCACTGGTCGAAATAGATTACGCTTGATTATAGGCAAAGGCGTACATGAGGCGTTCTGGAGGATCGTTTTGACTTGCAGAACATTCACACCACGTTCGCATGCTTGGGTAGCTCGCCAGTGCAGTGTCGACTATGAATTGCAGATGCACCCTGGTTGAAACGAGCAGACGTTAGTTGATGACAAGTTGTCAGTTATTTGATTTGCTTCCATCGTTATCAGCCATATGAATTTTGTGCTGGTCAAGCAGTTGCTTGTATCTAGTGAAGGCGCCATTGGGATCAGAAGAAGACCAACTGATGTATTGTCTTGAAATTTGCCGAGTTTTAAGTGGCCTCACGTAAAGCCTCGCGTGCCCAGAAGACGACTCTATTATTCTCATTTACATCATACTAGTTGCAGTTCAACAAGATCTCTCTATGCACAACGGTTCACTCCGATTCGTTTTGTTGATTGCCTGCAAATAAATAAAAGAGACGGTTAAACACTGCAGTGGCCACACCGCACGCTGTAAGGGGCAAACCTTGAATTTAAATCGACGTATTAGTGATATCGTTATGCTCCCTGATGTATAATATCCTTATAATGAAAGAACTAATGACACCATATCCAAAACAGAATCCAGAAGTTACCTGAAAAAACCGTACGCAGTCAATATAAGACCTACACATTTACTCGGATTCGCTAACTTGTTCGTCTTCAGAAATTCTTTGCTTCTGCCGTTGTGGGTTCTGCTGCTGTTGCGTAGCGCCCCCAAGACCACCTTGTCCCCCTGGACAACTCAGATTGTGGCGTTCATTTCTTTCGGCAGCCATACTCAGCAGTTGATTGAGTCGGGCGTTCGTTGCATTTTTCCCGACCGAGAGGGTACGATATAAATGGAGCCACTCATCTAGCATTTGCATGACGAGCGAGGGCCGTCGCATTGGAGGTTGCAATCTCTGCAGCGCCACCAGGAGTCCACTTTCCGTCACTCGAAAATCCAGCCACTCGCGAATGAGTTCTTCTTCCTGGCCCATCTGTAATAATAATATATATATATATATATATATATATAGTAGAAGCCGTATGTATGAACTAATTCAGTGTAACTACATAAGTCAACTAAGAATATAGAAAACCGCGACGCCGAAATTAAATATGCACACAACTGTCTATATATACGGGTCTATATAAATATAAGCCGTCCATATAGATACGTAAACTAAAACACACCTCTATTTCCGTAAGAAAATGTATAGGCAGGAGTTTTCTGTCCGCACTCATCAGTGGCAAGTAGATGATATCGTCTTGACGGTGTAACGTTGAATGAGCCCCACCTCGTGCAATCACGTCCATATCCGGCGGCTCGATAGGCACCAGCGCCGAGAAATGACCCCTGGTATAGCCCAAAGCTATGGGACTCTTCCAGCAAAAGGACGGACACTCCCATAGTAACGGCAAATAAATGCCCTCGAAGCGGGCCAGTCCGAGATCTTCACCGCGAAAGCTTTTGATACATTTCACCCCGTAGACGATGATTGGCCGACGGAACACATGGGCCAATGTAAAGATATGAAGCTGCTCAAGGGCAGCACCGGGTTGCGATGCCAAGGAAACAAGAACCGCCCAGTCTTCTTGCCACTGGGCTTCGGCCAGTGTATAATGATTTAGATTGGCCTGCCATGCCTCGGCCTCTTTCCACCGAGGATAAAGTGACGCAGCGGCATCGCATAGGCTATCGGCTAAGATACGCCGTAAGGTATTGTCCCGATCAAACACACCCCAAGTCGCCTGCAGCACCGAATCCAATAGGCAATCACCAGCCGAACGATTCCATAACGCGTAAAGTCTTGAACCTAACCGCTGGGTGCATTCCATACTCCAGTTGATGATCGGCGATTCCTCTTCGAGTTCCTTTTGCACGTCACGATCGAGTAACTCATCGAATAGGATTTTTTGGACGGAGGGATGCAGATGCTCGATTTCAGAGGGCAATGCGAACGTCACGTTGTCCGTAACGAAGTAACACGCAAAATCCGTGCCCTTGCGCTGTTTGAATGATGCTGCGACATGTCTCCTAATATCGGCTGCGGTCTCCTGGCAGACTTCTGATGGGACCCGCTTCGGTACCACAGCACCCGTGTTGTCTAATGCCGTTAGCAAATGCGCAAGCATGTCTTCTCGCTGTAGTTTAACGCAGAGATAAATCAAAGATAGCCCCGGCTCAATGTAAAGTGAACCTGTAAGGTAATTAGAGAACAAACTAGATTTAGCGAACATTTTCTCATTTAGTCTGAACGCAAAGGGATGCACACATCTGGTTTAAGTCGTACCAATGAGTGCAGTATGATTACTTTCTCAGAACGTGTTGCGTATGTTACCGTTTGCTGTCGCTGTTTACGGTTCTTAAGATCACCCATCCATGTGAGGGTAAAGAGTCCATCATATATAATACTTGTTGGTGCTTATTTTGAAACATTTCACCCACAAAATCCTCCCTGTTATTTCTGCGTATGTTAAATTGTGTTATGATGGAATATCAACTAATTACCTTATTTTTACAGTAAGTTGGTTAAATAACGGCCGAATGTACATGTCAGATCGAAAATTCATATATCGCAATCGCTTGAGTCGTATTAAAAATCAATTACTGTTAATCCTGTCATTTGGCATGTATTTGCGTCGTGTACGGCGCATTCACAGCATTTAAAATGTAATGAGAAGTCTATTTACGTACCAAGAAATACAAAGTTGAGTGGGCCTTTTGTTGTGAACCCAGTACACTTACCAGGCTGTTGATGATGCAGGAGTAACGCGCGTAGATGTTGGACGTCAACATTTGTTAACGTACGGAAGATATCTTTTCCCGATTCAACGTAACGCAGAACAGGATCAAAATTTTCCTCAAGAATGCCAAGGCACGCATTGAGCCAGAGGCGATCAGCTGATGATATTGAATTGTTTTTGCCTAGTTGTTGTTGACGATTTGAAGATCGCATCGTCGAGAGGTAATTATTGAGTTCTGCCTCTTCGTTCTCGCACGATCCCCCAGCTTCGCCACTATCAGCTGCTGAAAGGCATAGCATCATCGATTTCAGGAAAAATGGGAAACAATAGTCAATCAACTCATTAGTGAAATAATGATTACACAGTTTTTTTTTTTTGTAATAACACTACATATTCACAGAAGTCATGTAAAATATGAAGTTCTCAAAGTCTTCTAGCCGTATGTGATGTTAGATGGTACTGTGTAGTCACTTCATCCGAAAAATAGTAGACTCGGATTGCTTACATGTTTCGATAATGACTGGCGGCGTAGAAGCACGTGCCGACGAGCCGAATTGCGGTGATCCAGGTGTGGTGATTCCATTCGTATTGTTGTTGTTGTTCGCGTTCCGAAACGTGTAACACATAACGCAGCGTTGACTCTTAGGCCAATTCGCATACGTACACATAAGACACGTCCATTTCTGGCCACTCCCCCCTGAACCTCCCCCTGGATCACCTCCAGCGCCAATCACTATCAAAACGGGAATGAAACGAATTAACGCATTATGTGTCAGTAAAATTATGCTGAATATGCTGCGGGAATAGTGGCAATAGTTGTATTAATGTAACACAAAAACTTTAAGTTTACAGTTTTGTGCTGTGTCACGAGAACTTTCCGAGTTTTTCTTCGCAAAATGCCACTGGAAGAACTTGAATTCACTATTGATATCACTTTAGTGTATCTGAGATACTATTTGATTCCACAACGCAATCTACCTTGATCACGGCGAGTACATATATATATATATATATATATATATATATATATACCTGCTCAATTTAATGTATTTTTCCTTACTTAACGCTTACAATCGTTCGATGCGTTTGTTGGGGAAGACAATGTCGAGGTTGAAATTGTTCCTGTTGTCGTAATCGCAGTAGCGTTACTTGTTATTGTTGTCAACGTGTTATGTTGAGGTGGCTGCTGTTGTTGTTGATGCATGAGACCGGTAGCACCTGTTATCGTGTTGCTGGTGGAAGCTTCAGGAGACCCTCTCGTTGGAGGCGACGGACTGCGAGGTAGCGATGAGGTTGCAGGGGATCCCGGCGGGCCACTTTTCGTTAAAGCAGCACCAGGACGCGAGCCTCGGCATTGGACGCATCGTGCGCTCTTTGGCCAATTGAGGTACGTACACTTTGGACAGGGCCATTTACCCAATGGGCCAGGAGATGAAAGAGACAGGGAACCGAGCGAGCTCAAAGGAATTGGAGTATCAGGAGATGAATTCTGATTACTTGAAGGCGAACCTGTACAACCATGAACTATTTTTGTTATAACGAAATCCTTTGTACCTCTGGACGCCTATGGTAAGTTATTATTATTTTTTTTTTATAATTTTTGTTAATGAATAGCAATTATCCATCTTATAATTCTGTGCAAAGAACATAGGTATACAGGTGGAGACAACTTCTTCCTAGTTGTGAAATTCAAAGATTCTCGAATTTTTTTTTTGTATTAAATCTGCCTTTTGTTGCTACCAACCTGCTGTAGCGTTATTGCTACCGTTGTAAGTTACCGACTGCTTCTGGTGATGTTGTTGTGTTATCGCCGAAGCTGGCGGGGGCGTCACCGCCCTTGGCTCGGTCTCCTCGATGAGGGGCGCCGGCGGATGTGCTCTTCCCGCCCCGCAAAGGGTGCACCTCAGAGCGCGTGGCCAATTTTCGTACGTGCCTGTGAAGAAAAAGAGGTTGCGAATAATGAACACGACGTAAACTTATTTGCCGGTAATCATCGACGTACCCGAAAAGTGTATTAAAAAAGTTATTTAACTGTCAATTGCATTTAATTTTGAGACTAAAAAATGTTTACAAAGTTGTTTCGTCGAAAAATCCGCTGTCTCAATGTTAGGTTACAGGAATATAGTTACGCAACTGGAATATAAAGTACGGGTCCTATTAATATATTGTTATAAAAATTAGATTTTATGTTGATATCGGGATATTAGCATAAAATACAATTATTTATATGTAATTGGGCCTAACTTACATCTTGAGCAATTCCATTTGTCGCTTGAGCTCATGGGGAGAGCACGACGATTAAGTACAGCCTGCGTCGGCGGGCTGAGCCTCCCGCCTAGCAGCCAAGAAGCAAGCTGACCGTCCTACACGCGATAATAAACTGGGACCACAAATACGTTCGACAACTATCCTACCGTTCTTTTTCTACCTGATTCGTTGCACTTTTAATCCCAATCTCCTAGTATCGATCCACGACCTAAGGATACCTTTAAATCCACAGGTAATTCTGAAAACGGAAGCAACTAAAGCATAGTAATTGGTTGTTAGAAAACAAAGATAAACTTTTAGTCAAAAAACACATTTTAAGTTAGGTGAATTTCTGATCAAGCATACAAGTCAATTATTTATATATAATATATATTTATTGGTATATAGGTGTAACTATTTTTCAGATGCATGGTGAAATGCGTCCCTTTTAGAAGTACTAATTTGCCTTATTAAGCAACGCCTCATTTAGTATGACTCTTATCTCGCTATTTCTCTGTTGGCTCTGAAAGATATGAATACGGGTTTCTTTCTCCTAGGCCTTTGTAGTTAAAATCGAGAGAAAAGGCAAACCAGAAGACAAATTATTCTTGAGACTAAATAATCAAGACCTGCGTTTGTACTACAAATATTGACGCTGTTCCTGTAAACATTTCTACTCTGCCCCCCTTTTAATATTTTCTTGAGTTTAAATATGCCGATTTCGTTCGAACCCTGGCTGGGGGATCAGTCATGGCGCTCTACTATGCACGGAAAGTCACTGCGATAACCATAATAAATAACGAGATTTGGCAGTCGTGCCACCGGGCGGGAAATACTTTAGCTGCATCAGTTTTCGGCTTCGCGTTGATTAAAAGCTTTGACATTTTATTGAAGCGAAAGTCGGTATCTTAAAGCGCCCGTACCGTAGGCATAGGGAGATCAGAATCGGTTTACATGACCTACTTGATACATATATTTAAAACAAACAAATACAACGCAGCAACAAGCGAACATATCATTTAGAGAAAGCTAAACTTATTTCGTAACTACAAGGCGCGATCAAGGCCACATCTTATGTATGTTTCCTGTCCTCCGACTGCTGATTAGCTAAAACTCCTCGTCTAAATAAATAGTGAATCCTCCTTCTTCGTGTCTTTCACGTTCCTATACCTACTACACACAGCCAATAAATGGCAACCTTATACCGACGCCAATCAATTCCGATATCTCATTTCCGTCCCATTTCCAATACTCTTACGTATAACTTTTATCATGTTATCTAGACCTTCCAATATTTGTGGATTACTTTAGAAGTACATGCTTAGCGCTCGTATATCCTGTTCGTGTACACAGCAAACTTTTACTTTGTCCTATTTAATGTTGGTTTCTCCTTTTTTTGCCTTCTTATGTGACTAATTCACGGTTCTCATCCCGACAGCCTCGTCGGTGCTGCAGAGTCCTTGTCAGACTTCGGAGTCCAATTCCGATTCATTAATACTCCTTATCTTTGCTCTACCGGCATGCTACTACAAGGTATTAGTCGATCATAAATCCTTGCACTGCTTTTGTCCTTTAGCCTTACTAATGTAATTCAGTGAGTTCCCGTGATGTCAAGCAGGATCGGTACCTCAACGGCCTTTTGACCTTTGTAGTGCGTTTACCTCGTACAGGACAACCCTATGGTCCTCTGATTTTATTATTTTACGAGATTCACTCTATGGACATTTCATGATTGATGAGTAACACGGTATGATTTAACCTGTTTTACGTGCACTCTTATTTTGTGTCCGATATATAACACTCGTCATGAAGCTTTGGTGTTTTTCTATTGCTTAGCCTGATTTTCTCTAACAATCTCAAGAGGCCCTACGTAGCTTTCTATTTTAATAGCGCTTTTACTTCACGTGGCCTAGTCCCTTCCACTGGCGTTGCATTGCGCTTTTGTTCCTTTCCGCGCTTTTAATTTCGGGTTGTTGAGGTGACTCTGTTGCCATTTTTAGTGCTATTCCACGATTTTGTTTTTGTAAAATGACAGTTTTTATACGTATATTTATTCTTAGACTGCCAGGATCTCATGGGAATTATGGGCCTTAAATGTTTGTGCGGTAGCTTAACTGAGGATCATTGGTTCTTGCAAGTTGACAGCGCACCGCGTAAAATTATCTGCTTTGATCCACTATCGCCCATGAGCTCCCCATCGGCCCTTACTGAGCCCTCGGCGCTCCGTCTGCCTACGATTTACTCGACCTCAATATTGACCTCTCCTCTACCGGAAGTTCAATATTAACCCACTCAGAGAACACCCTACGCTAATCGCTAAAGTAGAATGATTTAGATGTCCCTTGAGTAGTGAGTGATAACTGCTTTTCTTTTATTAGTTTTATCCATCTTAATTTAGGCGCGACGAGCTTTTTAATCTTTAGCATCTTTAATCGCTATATCGGCATCATTCTACGATTTTTCTTTGCTCCAACTCCATTCATATCCAGCCGCTTTGTATGTATAGTCGTCTGGGTTGTCCAATCATGGGCAACAGCCCATGCACACTAGTGACTTGTTTACGCGGTCATAGACAAATTCCCATTCGTTTATCTGCGATTATTTACCAACTAGCTTAACCCGTCTGTCCCCTTTGCATTCACTTGACTTATGATTGTCACATAACAGAATATCACCATTGAGTGTTGCACTCTTGAATGAAAATACGTTCGTTTCTGTCCGTGGCTTAGCTCGTGCTGGACTGATGCTGTGGGCCATTCAGGGCTTTTTCCTTGATTTATTGGCTACTAGAGAGGTCTCTTGAAATGACGCTCCTTACTTGAATCTGGATCTGATACCCATCTTAATCTACCGTATACATCGACGCAACAGAACACCGTGACAGTATGTGACACATAAGGTCCATACTTCATAAATGAACAGACAAATAATCAACGAATTTTGAGAGCACCGATAATGAAATCGTTATGAGCGGGTTTGATAAGCGAATACGGTGGCAAAGGGCCGTGGCGAAAGGAAGGGGCGCGCGATACTATCGACGACGTTGTTTTGTATCGCCTACGAGAACTGAACATGAATCAAGTAAGCATAGTCGTGAACGCAAACACTAACATTAATCAATAATAGTCTATTACATTAATAGACAATCCATTAATCAGTGCAGAGGACAATTACGGATACAAAGATAGAATCGTATTGTAACCAGCACAGCGTCAATTAACGTTGCAGCGGTAGCAATTACTCAGTGTAGGTCAACGTTAGTAACGCAGCTTCTTCGGCCGACCGAGTAGTAATCCAGTGAGCCTGCCACACTAAATCGAGTAGGTTGAATGTAGCATGATGAGCAAAAATGTCCTGCCTATCAGTTGTTATGCTGTCTATAGCTTGAATTGTCCTTGCGAAGGATGGTAACCGTGAACGGCGATAAGCCTATTGTCCGTGGCATGCAATAACAAATAGCTTTCTGACCAGACTAGCCAGAAAAGACATGTTGCAATCAAGGTCGGATTCAAGTGTTGCTACTATAAGACGATAGTAGCCAATCTGACGCTGCTTTCTTTAACATTGTTCCTGCTGTTGCTACTGCTGACTCAGCCTCTAAGTCTGCCGCGTAGGCCACTGCGTTGTGAGTGCAATGGTATGATATCATAGAAACAGAGATCTTTAGCCTGCGATATATGGTTGTGCTGCTCTGGTCTCGTCTTCAGCCAAACAAACCCAGCTATTGACGATCCTGTGACAGAATCGTAGAAGCTATCGCTGGACCCGTCCTATTGAACTTCAACAACTGGAAACACATGATTCATGCTAACCAGTATAATAAATATTCTTGGTATAAACAAATTATCTTGCCGTCACGCCTTGCAAATAGTTATATCCGTCGTCATTGCTAGATGTAATTGCGTCTTATTGGTCATTACGAAGTAGGGTATTTAGAGAAGGTTTACTTTTTTCATTGTATACATTGGCTTTGTTGAAGTTGCCCGTTGACCAGTCAAATGTCGCACTTCATTTATCAAGTACGATTAATAAAAACACTCGGTGTTAAGCTTTATGCATTTTATCTGAATCTTTGAAACGCTCTTTTCACACTCACAAAAAGATCAAGTTTTTGTATATTTTACGGAAGCTCATGCTTGTCGAAGCTATAGGGGACCTCAAACGGTGTCCTTCCGGAACGGCAGTCGCTGGTTTTCCTAGCGATGAGTCAGTCTAGCAGTATTTGTATAAAACTGCCTAAAAACATTTCATCTCTATGGTAAGTTTTTCGCATTGTTCGTGAATAAGTATAGTGGTTTAAGCTAAATTCTAAGCCCGGCGTAGTTTCAATGCATCCATTTAACCCTACCTATTCCTGCGGTCCAGTTGATACGCAAGCGTAGCTCCATGTGTATACATATATACCGACAAATAAACGCAAACGCAAACAGTTTTCTAGCGAACGAGTAACAACTCTAGAATCTCCATAAATGTATATTTTCGCCAGTGCGCCGCGTGCCAATTTGGTAGACGTACGAATTTTTACGGCTTGAATAGCGTTTTTCACTTTGCCAAACGCAAAAATATATACTGCGAGCCAACTCTTTGGACACAATGACTGATGATTGTTGCTGGTAAGAATTGCTGCTTTTCTTCTAGCCCATGCCAGGCCCATAAGTCATGTCTCTATAGGTATAACATTAAATGCAGGATAGCCGTTTATATTAAGTGCACTTCCAAAAGGCATGGACATGTTGAGCTTTGAATCGTCCAAGTGTTGGGCACCTGAGGCTACTTGTCTGGACTCGCAGCGGAAATAGCAACGGTGGCGGCAGCAACAGCAACGAGACGACAAGCCGAAAGTGGCACCAGGTACTACGCCCAGGCTTTTGACTTTGACACAGAGCTTGCCCTTTTGCAGTATATACCGACCGCGCTAGCAAGGGCTAGCGCACACGCTAGAACAACTTTGGCCCTTTTGCCCGTTGTAACTGGACAGTGAACTGGAACAGGCGCTCGAGAAGGTCTGACGTGGAACCGGAAGGACGTGCCGATTGCCGATTTGTCGAGACAAACAAGTGGTTAAAACTCTGATGCTATACGCTCTGCAAGCTGCCGTTCGCCCACAAAACTCGATGGCTGAGTGGTAGTGTCGTCGCAGCTTAGATATACGAACGCGATCGATGGAGAGCCTCTGCATGAAATATTCCACATAATTTCGAAACAAAAATATAAACATATCAAAATGACAACAGCAGCATAATCTATTTTGATGTGGAAAAGCATACGGTAAAGTATCCTGAAAAAATGCTTGCACAGAACAACAATTTTAGCCATTAGCGAACGATGGCTCAGTCTGAAAAGTCCGCTGTACATTTGCTATCCTATAACATATATTGTACGCAAGTAGCCCTGCGAGTTTCCTCGGCTTGCTAATTAATAATAACAAAATAAATAACTCATTAACATACTTGTAACAAAAAAAAATTTATTTGATTATGCATGTGTGACGAAATCCAATCCATGCACCCGTCTGCACACAGCAGACCTCATCATCGACGAACGTGGTTTGTTTAGACAAATTCATTTTGGAACTGAGGTCTCTCCTTCAGTATAATACGAGATGGAACAGCTAACCTCCAGTTAATGCATATATTACTATAATTAACGACACATGAAATTTCTTATTTCTCGTTCTCACAGTAAGTGATAACATATCAATCAAGTGATTAATAAAAATAGGACAGACAAATTCAGCTCTGAATATGCCCGGTTTCCTTCATTCTTGCTATTACACATACATAATAGCCAATAGGAATAACTCAGATTTCATCAAAACGGGAACTTTTGACGTATATCTTCATCGTAATAATCATTAAGGACTTTTCAGGTCATATCGTTACTCGCATACGATTTACCTGTTACAGTGGCGACAATTACTCGCAGTCAATTGAACGCAACACCCATTTATACATTCTTGTTTCCACTGATAGATTTCGTTCAAAATGCTATAGCCGATAGTATCGTTCAACGACTATGTACTTTGCGGTTGTTATCGCTTTTACGGCGTTTTGCTTTATCGGCACTTTGACAGATTTTTATTCCATACAGGGAAGCAATATCATCTAGCTGGGAGATGATCGATCATCTTCGGTAGGTGATATACAGCAGATTTACTGTCCTCGATAGAACATATAGCCTCTGTATTATAGCATTGTATCATTAGTAAAATTATATAGCCATACTACAAATTGAGGCTATCTATTTAATACGAAAAGCCAACAAATACGCAATTTTCTCTAATCAATGTATCATCTTTTCGCCGCACTCGGCATCATTCACGAGAAGAAAGAAGAAAAACCTGACTCGGAAATGCGGACGTCTTTATTGGCAAGTATGGGCGTCAGGACGCTTATTCGTTTGATCTGATCGTTCGCTCATGCCAAAACATTCGATGCAACACGAATTTCTGATCAAGGATTGCCTCGATCAGCGCTGCCTACCCATACGGGTGCAGCATGCAATTCCTGCTGCGGTCAATACTTTGCACTTGAATTATGCATAGGGTAAATCAAAAGGCCGTCCGAAACGACGTTCCGGGTGGTCGTAATTGTTAAACAAAATTAATCGAATCAACTGTTTTTTTTTCAACATCTAGAGCCCCTGTTAATTATTTGATATCCTTCGAATTTTTCAGCTGCATACGTAAACTTTAATTAACATTGACTACATTTTGACATCGATGTTTCTTTTTGGACAAATTAACGTTTACAGTATGTTAGATCATCAATCGCATCAACTTTTCGTTCTATTCCACTACAAATGAAAAGCCATTGTTTTGTCAAGCTCTATAAGCGGACTGCGGTGGCCAGACACCCGCAAGCCCAAAAAAAAGCCTACGATCAGCAAAATTAGTCTTATTTTCCTACCGTGCTTTTTTTCCTTAATGCAAAAGCTTCTAAATAGGAAACTTCATCTCTTGGAGTAAAGTATTGCTATTGCGGCTGCCTTCGAGAGCGTACATTACAAAGAATCGCTTTTCTTTTGTGAATATTTTTTACTCTCCCTGTACCTGTTATCGTAATAATCATCATTACAACTTCTGCCGTTATTGTTCGGCGCGACCTTGATATTGGCAAGCATCATCAGTAACTGAAAAGTGACAGGAACCTTGAGATTACTTGTAGCAAACGCTGCGACGGCTGAATGCTCGAAAGTCTTCTTCTTTAAGGCGATGCACAAACTATGCCGTCTGCCTCTTTCGTCTACTCTTCTGAGGGACACACATGATTCGCTGAAAAAGGCAGTACTTGCGCTCGCTGTTATCGTTAGGGCTCAAATAAGGCCAAAAGAACATAGCGATTTTTTCCTTCGCAAAACGTTCGCGCTTCAGAGAAGAATTCAGCCAAACAGCTGTTTAGACTCAAGCGAACACTCAGAAACACGTTACAATTACATGAGCAACGTTATTATGGGAATAAATTCCGTTTTCTGTTACAGCCAAGTATGCCTTTCTACTATATTCGACGTTCCACTTCTATGTTGATCCGATTGCAGTTCATGCTCCAGGGTGAACGTTCTTCCTCTACAGCCGTCCTTCCAAGGTCTCATTCAGTCTTCTGGCTGGACTACCGCCTTGCTAATTATTCCTCTATAACCATACCTATATAAAGCACAAGGAAGCAACCCTCTTTGTTATATAGACAATGATTAAGCAACAACAATACTTAGTCAACTTAATGGAGGTCATGTAATGCGAAGTTTTGTTAGTCTGTTCGATACATTTTTCAACTTGTACAACAAATCTTGTTTTGTTAGCGCTATAACAGCTTGAAGCCCGGACCAGAAACTAATAAAATTGAGAATCACCAGTGGACTAATACGATTCGTCAATCCCTGTTAACAAAAAAAGGCGCGCTTGAATCCAATAGTAATACTACGACTATACGCATCTAGCCATCACTGACTTCTCATCACACTTGTTCCGCCTGCCGTTCGATGCCCCGTCCCCCATTAGGTATAGTGTTTGTAACGTTGGGCTTGTTTTATATGCGGTCGCGTCATCCACTCACTTTATGGCCGGCATTATTAAACGCGACGATTTCGAACAAACTGAACGATCCATACAAAAACCACGCACTTAAGTTATGTATGCACACCCAACTAATATGGACAAGTTCTCCAGCGATTAACAATTCGCTCCAAAAACGCTGTATGCGACCTAATGTCCGCATTTGAAAACACAAAGGAGCATGGTGGAATAGCGATATGAAATGGGACCACCGTCGATAGTGACATCTGAAAATTCAAAGGCGGATACAAGAAGGTCGAGATCAACTAGGCGGCACTAAGGACAACTGCGCATAATGGCCCGCAGAAAGACTGTACTTGCCTATACAGGACACAACATGCCGGCCATGATCATTTAGTGGTTCAACCACCAAAAACTACTATCCACCAGAATAAGCGGATATGGGCACATTCTCTATCTAGTTCGGTCTCTCTAGTAAAGTAGCTATCGAAATATTACGTATTGTTGACGCTTCAACGAAGCGATCTATTTTGCGATTTAAAACTGTAATATTAGCATTTACCAGGACGGACATATATACATTCCGAGCATCACTCAAGCTTTCCCTATTTTCAAGGCATAGAGTCACATCACTGAGAGAAAATCGTTGTTTAACGACGATAAAAACGAACTTAAATAAGGCTCATAGTGGTGCTTGATTCAAAACGCTGTGTGTGTCTTACTAGAAATTGAAAAATTGATTTCAGTTGGCACCAGATTAAATTCAATACTTAGTGAAAGAAAATTGCTAAGAATGCTGTATCGGATTGGTCTGTCGTGAATTAGATAATTATATGGGACTAGATAGTTGGTTGTTAGGCCAAACTGACCTCGGTAAAACTACTTCCTTGCAAAACCTTTCGCTTTCTCCCTCGATCTCTCTCTCTTTATATATATATATATATATATATATATATATATATATATAAAGTTACTGAAAAGAAACTGAGTTGATGTATGCTGATATATGCAAAAGACTAGCTGCTTTGGTGCACTTCTAGCTGAGGACGTTGCTTTTCGCCGTTTGTCTCTTTCCTATGTCACAACCGAGATCAGCATCGACGTCGTCGTCACATCCAAAACCAGTTGACTTTGTTAGCTCTCATACAGCAATCCTTTGCCCTTTTTCCCAAACGTACAAAACTGTGCGAAAGGGTGGCATCCAGAAGCGTCTTTAAAAATCAGACTTAACCTTTATCCTACCATTATTTTGAGTCAGAGTGCAGCTTCCCACGAATTTCATATCGGCTTTCAAACCTTCCCGTAAATAAATTGAGCGACGATAGAAATGATGCCACTTCTGTAGATCGGCCGCACTGTTTACATTCACTATTGTAAGAAAATAAACTTGTCTTTATGTTGCTATGTAGCTGCATTTCTGCCTAGTTTTTCTGTTAGATGTGATAAAATTTTAGAAAAGGATGTTTATCTGCTATTTTTGTACTAAATCTGTACTAAATTTGAAGAATTTCTATTATTGTTTTGTTATTTTAGTTAGTGCACCGACAATGTGGCTTGCCGTATCTTCTTATTATAGTTACTCTTTTTTTGTCATTTTAACAGGGGCTACACAGGCGTCATCTGACGCAAACTGCTACATAGCCACTTGGAACGGGGCAACTACGTGAGACACGTTTCGACGAACGGAAAAATCGAAGGCTTGCAACTGACATTGAAGGAGTAACATTATTTACAGCGCTCTAGATGTTCGGACCAAAGATGTCTCATAAATAACACCTAAACCACCGCCCTACCGTAAGTCCTTGCCACATTGTTGACTCGAAAGGAAATAATTGCCAGGAAAGTGAACAGTAGAAATAAATCCCATACAGCATTCTCGAATTCGATTTTGTCCCTGCACAATCAGAAACCAAATTGACAAAGCTACACAGCATGTACATACAAAAAACAATACCAGTATTTGAAATAGAATAGTAGAAACATTTAAGCGAAGCACTATGTGGAACGCTTGTTCAGGGAACAACGCCATGAATTTCAACACGTTTCTCCGACGTACTTAGAAACGAAATTCTAAGCATAGGGTTTAAAAGGCAGCAAGTCAAACTATCTAACTACACACCATAGAGAAAGAAAAGACCCAAAAAAATTCAAATCAACTCATAATTTCAGCAACTGAAAACACTACTAGATTATAACGTATGCACAAGCATTAACCGCTACGCATCATAAATACAATTATGCCAAAAGTCGTCGAGTCGATGTGTTTTTTTGTGAGCTACAGTCAATAGACTCACAACGTAAGTTCCCAGATTTATCACGATGCCGATCTCAGTGGTTTGACACACAATCATGCAGCAACCCGGGCTTTTCCGTCTATACGAAATATCATCAGAAGCCTGTCTCCATCTATCTATATTGTTGGGGGCACAGAGGAGTCCAATTAGATGTATTCATGCGCGGGCGAAGTAACAGATAAACGATGAGGCTCACCCTCTTCCTTTTGCGCTTTTAAATATAGCGGTAAAGACTTTCTTTTATCTCGAAGGTCATTATAATTGACCACGATTAAACGAATAGGAAGTTTTAGTAATTACGTTTTCTCCCCAATTGCAACATATCTGAGTCATAAGTTGTAGCGTACTATAACCGAACAGCATCTTCTAAATATCGGCATGCGTAACACGTTATCATTTTTCTGTAGTTAACGTTTCATGTCAACAATCGAACCAGATATACTGTTTACGCTTTGTTTCTAGCATGGATTTCAAGGGATTCATTTTAAATAGCGGTATCTTTAAGCGACGATCTCTAATCTTGAGCCCTATCACTGACCGCGTAATCAGCGATAGGGCTACCGTGCGGCGCGTACGGTAGTACGCTGCAACGCTGAAAATAAAAAGTCACCAAGCTTGTCGTCAACAAAATTTGTTTGACATGTCACAATCGAGCGCTGAATCTGCGAAAATTCTGAGATTGACAAACCAGGACAGCATTGATATCCATGCGATTTTTCCGCACCATATATATGTATTCTATTTGCCGAATTTTGTAACGGCTGTATCAATGGAGGCTGCTAGGCTAGTAGTTGTTAAATACCAAACTAAATTATATTTAATCCAATAACACTCGAAAAACGTCTAGGGGTCGTATGGATCGTTTCAGTGTTGTCAGCGAGGTCGGGTAGAATAAGTAGACATTATTTTAGCGCTCAAAAAACGTATATACGCTGTGTTTGCCACGGTAAATAATAACAACAGAAGATGCTAGACGCATAGGAGCGGAAAACTTGTAAAAACATTCTAACATCTGGTTTAGACAAGTAGCTGATCGTATACAAATGTCGGCATTAGGACTGCCGTTAGAGAAGTCATAGAATGCAGTTGAAAAAAAAATCATCACTTCAAGGTCAACAGCGCTTTCCGTTCACTCTCAAATGACGTGTAACTTGCCCAATACTAGCTAATACGGCTGAAAATATCATAATAAGCGAGATCAACATAATGAAAAAAAACTATTAATTTTAATAAATGAATAGATCGTTACAATCACACGAGATATTTTTTTCTCACGTACGAACTCACGTATTCACGTACGTATTCATTGAATGTTGCTAGTGAAGTTTCTCAAACGGCCTGGCTACTGGTGACTCCGTCTGACTGAACGATTAACTTTTCCATGAAACCTAGCATCGGATCAGGCATGCCTGCAAAGTAGCCAGAAAGCACCCTCCTAGTTAGGTAATGTCTTCTTATTATATTTGCCAGTGGGTAAGTTCAGGCGATATAGCTATGTTTACGATGTATACACTGTGAGTCAGTTTTCAAAGGGGGCCTGTTTGAAAACAACGTACGAATCATTCCGCTTCGTTAAAAAAGACACTACAACTTCCTCTGTGTGCAGTTCTCTTCGAGCGTAGCCTCACTAACCAAATCTGCTAAATTTCCATAATTTTTTTCGGAAACAACTACGGAGGAATGGTTTACGAGCGCAACGATATTCTATGGCGCCAAGTATGCTGGAGAAATCAAATACATACCATCTATGTTAGCCGATATTACAAATACTATATATACTCACTGCTATGTAGTTTCCCTTGTACATGCATAAAAATAACGTTCTTTTAATCACTAAGACGTTTAGGAAGTCATTATCATTACAAACACCAGTGTATGATGCATGTCGACCGATTGCATGATGGTCATTATTATTATGAATTATAAACTTTATGGACATATAACACTGCATATATTATCAACGAAGACGCCCCTCGTAATTAAAAGGTGTTACTGCATCGATAGAGGGTCAGCGATGTTCATAATGCTAATGTTAAAATATATCTATGAATCCACCATGGATACAACCATTGCGCTCTCGGCTACATGCAACTACCCCTTAACCGTACAATGTCCTCAGCGTCCTCGCAAATAATAAGAGAGACGACGAAACCAATATAATATAACACATTGTGGTACCCCGCTGTATACTTCGAAAAGTTCCATCAATTCTGTATCAACTAATGTTAAAATTTATACTCAGGCAGACTTGCATATTTGTGCTGAGTCTGTAAGCCTATTGATATATTCCAATGCCAAAAAATCACATATGCGTTTTTAAAACAATTTATTTTTCCTTTTTTAGACTTTTTATTCATTAACTTAATAATTATACCTAATCAACACTTGGGAAATACAATAAGCTTTTATATTCTGTATTAATTAATAGAATCACAAGTTTATACGATACTGCAAAAGCGTAAACATACCAGGCCCTTTCCGTACGTGTTTCTAACCCTCACGTGTCAAATAATAGTTTTGTTTCCTCGAACGAATTGTTCTATAATAAAAATCTCATAAAAGAGATACCACTGTCATCAACTTGGGCTATCATATAGAAAGATGACTTCTGTCTATGGCTTGAGCACATCATCGTTAGCCTTATCGTTTTTCATGGATTTGATTTTTGCTGCACTTCTATATAATCTTCAATTAGATCTTAGTTATTGTCGCGGCCAGTAACACGGTTTATGATGGACGTCCGTCCCGTTAGACAGCGACACATTTTAAATATGACCAGAAATGGTCATCTGGTAATACAGACAATAAATAGAAGTTTAAACACAACGGTGCTGTAAGGGGGAGGTTAAAAACCACCTAAGATCATCCCAACAGAACCACATACGGGGATCGAGTCCCGCATGATGCGAAGCAATTTTTTTCGTTATGGATGCATATCCTATCGCTTTCCACGCGTAAAAGTCTTTTATAGATAGAGACGTTAAGACTTTTATAATTATAGTACATTAATGAATTTAAAACGAGAGTTCCTTCAAGCGCAATCGTGTAAACTGCTCAGCTTGTTCACGCATAGACTGAAGTTCGATATTGGCGGTTGACCGTGAGCCATAAAGCTCGCAAGAAAACGTAAAGCCTATGTTGACCATCAACTCACCTATTATGCTGCTTGCATGAACTTCATTACATAGCTGACAATATAGTTATAGCTGAGGCATAAGCCACTGTGAGACTAAGTTGTATGCGTTGAAAAACACAATACTTTTGATAAATGTAGCATAAAATAACAATAGTAAACAACAATTAGAACTTGATGAAGCTAATAATTGACAGCCTGGGACACAAAGATGGAGATAAGAGCAGACATTCGCTGCGTTTCACCGATGTAATGAGGAGCAATAACGCGGATGCAAATTTTAATGAAGCTGTTGTGGCTAGTGGGGCATAAGCGCTACGTTTGCTTGGGAAAAAAGTAGGTGTTCACGTGATGCTTCAAGTACGTGCTACCGTGAAGCACTTTTGTTGATTCAACTAAATTTTGATTAAAGTTAGAATGTTTGTAACGACACAGGGACGATAAAAGACAACATTAACTTTCTTAGCTTGGTTGTTCGGTAGTAACACATTGGCCTCCTAACCTTTGGGACACTTGATAAGGCAGTCTAGCTTGGAAACCGAATATAGACACTTTCAGTTTCGTGCGGAGAACCGCCTGTCTGAAACAATGCTTAGCGGCAGTAGTAAACTCGAAAGCATCTAGCTTACTTTAGTAAAGCACTATTGTATATCGGCGCGTTGCTCCAGGCAATAGCTGTATGGACGCTATTTTATTCCTCATAAAAAACAATGAAATTTATTCTGCACGGGTCGACTGAATTCAATGAATAGCTCGGGCGTTACGTAGTAGAAACTACCCTGAAATAAGCCTACACTAACAATGGTAATGCGATAATATATTTTTTCTTATTGCTACGATACACTCTCAATATTTCAATTCTAAAATAACGCAAACAAAGCCAGCTAGCTTATTACCGATCGCACTGTGAACTTTATAGGCTCTGACACTAATGGATTTCTTCAATATTCATAGCGGTTAACATGAATCGATCAATGAAGCGAGATGAAGCACTGTGAACTAAACACTGTCAAACAAATTTTATTTTTGCTGTTGTGCCATATATGTCTGTCGCTTGTGTGTACATCTATACAGAAGAAAGTGCTGAAGGTGACGGCTAGATGAAAGAGGGAGAAAAATACGCGATTTGCATGCGCTAGATCGTACGATGACGTAACATACAACAGCCCCATACTACCAACCTTATGCTGCTGCGTAACCCGCGTCGTCGGCAGCGAGTTATTACTCTGTTGCCGATTCAGATATACAGGTAGCATGCAACTATATATATACCAGTAGTGCCCAGTGTCTTGGGATATATTGCAACATTACCATTGTTTTTGCTGTACTGAAGCTATGTAATAGTACATCGTTGAGCACTATTGGCATAGCACTAATCGTCGACAAGCAGACGAGCCTTCATCGGCGACGTCAGAGCCTCGAATACATGTATCAACAACAACGAGGAAAAGAAGGCCAATGGCGGCAGAAGCAGCTAGAATTGTGCTGGCCACCCACACTTACGACTGCCTTAGAGACAGCTGCACACCGCCTTGCGATGCTTTTGGCAGTGCTACGCGTAAGAGCAGCGGCCGCTAGTCGCAGCGGCAGTTCCGCTGCATTGTCAGACTCCGTAGGGTGGCTTCGAAGACAGCAGTGCCATGGCCGAAGAACACAGCAAAGTACAGAAGCTCGAAAGGCAGATTGAGAGCAGTAACAACAACGACGACGACACCAATAACAACATATGCTAACCTGGACAACAGTATTATGACGGCAAATAGCAAGGGCGCGTGAAGCGCTCATAACGATAACATAACGGTCGACATTAAAGACAGAAAATCTCTCGCCGGATACAACAACGATTACCACTATGCCGCAACCGTTAGCAACAGAGCAAACGGCACGTGGATCAAATCCTACCCGACACGCTACAACTGAATGTGTTCTCGCGAAGCAGGCCGACCGAACAGCTAAGGACAAGACGACCAACGAACGATAGCATTTAATCATTCATCTTTGCTAAATCTTACAGAAGCTTTAACGTAACGTTGAACTGTCAGTAACTAACCTATCGAATGTCGACCCATTAAAGATCTATCCGGTGTCGGCCACACGTGCGCATAGAGCTTAACAAAAAAAAAAAAAAAAGCAGCGATAACAGCGTTAGTCAAGAGAACAAGACGCTACAGCCGGCTTGTTCAATGGAAGCGATATACTGCTTTAGCTGCAACCTGCATAGTTCCAGCTTTTAATTGGCACGAGATAAATGTCAGGCAGATGTATGTTAAGACCAAATCAGTGAGTCACCAAGAAGTAAACCAATTGATGATGCGTAACATTACCAGCAACTTAGTCGAACTATTATTAAACTATATGAAAACATATTCGCCTAATACATAGACGAAAGGTAAATAGTAGTGTTTTCATTGAACAGCATGGCGCGCATTTAACTCTTGTATGATGCAACCCAGTAGATTTTCGTGATTAATGAATCCTTAATGTTAACTGCATAAGATTCAAGCAGACTCTGCAGGAGAAGTGCGGAAATTTATTTCAAGCTAGCAACACCAGTATCACGCTCACCATAGAATCGAGCATTCGGAAAAAAAACATGAAGTAGATTGGTTAATCACTTAATCAGCGAATGGATTTGATTAGGATCTATGGAGCATGGTCAAGCAGTAGTATATTGAATCTATGCCAGACAAAGGTAATAAATATTTCGATAAATCTACAATTGGTTTCTCATGCCAAATGAACAACTGGGATCACTCACTTTAACATGTCTTCAGCATTTCCGAACACTCCATTCCATGAAACTAGAGATTCTAATGTGAGCTACGTAAAAAAAAAATCAGCTACCGTCGGCCACTCACTCTTTCAGGCCGAAAGCCTTCTGGAGCCAAACCATCTTAATACAAGATTTAGACCTTTTATGGACATGAGTTGCCTCAGAACATATATATATATATATGTAACTCAAACCTTCTGTAGACGCCGGCAAGAACAAAATGGTAAAATTCAAGTGGTATTTTTAATAGACGCTACGTTCATAGAAATCGTTAGTATCTTTTTCAGGTTCAATCACTCTGACAAACATTCCCAAAGATGACATTTCTTAAGTAAGCCAACAAGGAGACCCATTGGCGACTGCTCCTAAGTGACCCAGTTGTCAATGTATGACACTTTATCAAGAAAGGTCGTTCATCTCAATGTACTTGCTCTAGATGGGACAGGTAATAAAGAAACGTGTTTTGTGAGAAGATAAATACATAGCCTTTATATGTGGTTGTATTAAAGAGTAACTTTGTCCATTCACGCAGACTGTGTAGTTGGTGGGATTTGAAGTACAGCATAAAATCAAATCGGCCACTCGGTGAGCCTCCACCACAACACTGTTAAGATCGAGATTGTGATTTTGTTCTGTAAGCCCTTTGCAGGAGCTCTGGTGAGAAAATATACAGAAGTTTCTAGCCCAATCATTTTTTAAACTTGCTTATATTTTGAGAACGTTCGCTAAAGTTTCCAATATTTGCGTGACCGTGGTGATTGCTTAAAGAGAATTTACTTAAAGCATGGTACGCTTATAATAGACAGAGTTTACGTATTTCTTTTGTTCGTTCTACTCCATATTTTCAGTGTCTACATTTGTAATGATGCCGTTTAAACGTAATTTTAATCCACAACCTCGCCACGTCCATAATGCCACATCTCTTGTAGAGACCAGCAATGCAGCATCCTGGGTCCTTTTAGAACAGTAAGAATACAGTATCAAGCTTGAGATTTCAAAGTGATTCTTTTTCGTAGCTAAACTTCCAACATGTATGCCTGATATGCATCCTTGAAAATCTCTAAAAATGTGATCGCCATTTTAAGTATCGTGCATGCATGATTCCATGTGGGACTTCAGCTGCTAGTTTCAGGATACGCCTCGTACCTTCATGGGTCTCCACAATTATTTGACAGTTAAGCACAGGCAATGTGAGTTACATCGTAATTGTTATTTGCATAAAAACAGACAGTGCTTAGGTCACCTTTTATGAAACAATTGGTCACAACCGTGCAGGTAGTTATCCCTGAGGCGTAACGTGATCATGAAACGTGGGTGGCAGGTATGATCTCTCATGTCACTTATCCTGCCGACTTTCAATACGGACGGAGCTCACGATAACAAAACAATCTCGCGCTAATAGGTACTGCATGTTTTCGTATGTGGTAAAGAGTCGCCTTCTTCTTCGGGAAAGCCTCGTGAACTTGAGTGTTTCACGTAGTGAATTGCTTACCCCAAACTCCGAACTTGACCATAAAGCTATCAATACTCTAACTACACTGCTTTAATGTCACATTTGTTAAATTGAGATATACTCGAAAATATCTCAATTTGACTTAGGTACTCGAAGTAACGACGATACGAAGTACCTAAGTATAATACAAGAAGTAAACAAAGCTTGTTTATATACATAAATAAACTAATAAAGAGCGACCTCTTGGCCATATTTGAGTTAATTTCTCACCAACTGACAAAGTGTGACTACGTATTTTAAATACTACTTCATACATATAAATAAAAGGTGCGCATACATAACAATTAGATAATAATAGTTTATAAATAATAAAGTGATAAATAATAATATAAACAATGATGCTTTTCACTTTCTCGCAATCTTTTGGTCTAAACTGCTTATTCAGTAGACGAAGTAATATGAGATATTATACAGCATAAACGCGCATAATAATCGGTGAGACCACCGATTGCACTGCCAATGTTCCTAAGACTTCTAGGATCTAACAGTATCCTAGCATTTTCTCTCCGCCCCCTTTTTTAGTCCTAAATGCGCATCGAAGTGATAACTACTTGAAGAATCTCGGCGTGTTACTGTTTACAGTTGCCCTATATGTATATTATTAGCTACGTTATTACAAGAAATTTACTGCTCGACCACTCGGATCCCCGTAGGAAATCAGCACCAAATGATAGGCGAGCTCATAAAATGAGATACAGTGGCATAGCCGCAGTCTTCCCTAGTCAATGAATAGAAGAAGCATTGGTCAGGATAATGGATCAGATGACACGATTGACCTCATAGCTTGATTGAGCCGCGTTGATGATTCTGCCTGCAAGTTCTTTGTTGCTTCACTTTCTTGCCTTTAACCTACTTGACAAACAAATATTACGTCTATGTAAAGAACAATGCAAAAGTTCAAATAAAATATATATAGCCATTTTGAAAAGAATTATCGTATGACAGAGAGCTCTACCTGTAATATCAAGAAGTTACTCGCTTCACCGGTGAAGTCATCCGATACGATATTGTACTGCAAGTCTTCAGCGCGAAACAAACTACAACCTAGTCACAGAAGCTATTAGGTGGGTTAAATTCTAGCAGATTTGGGTCAAATCAAAGCCCGTATCAACCACAATCAAATATTTAAAATGTATTTCGTGCTTAACTTTATTTGTCAACTGATGACAAGCTGGTTTATCATTGGTTCTATATTATTACAGGGCTATAGAAGTGAAGCAGATAATCGTGCATGGCACACATTGTTTTATAAAAAATTCGATCGATGTCGCCCACAGCATCACGAGTTCAGTTAAAAATCTATGTTTTTGTATCGTCGCAATTAGACATTATTAAAGAGTGCACGGCCAGATAGCACCCTGTAACTACCCTTAAAAAAACCGGAAGAAACTGCCGAGAGACTTGACGTTCTGATTTGGACTACTATTTAGATCCAGTACTATGTCTACTGTTAGTATTTCTAATAGAATTAGTAGAATAAATATTAGTTTAATTTTCTCTCGCTCTTTTCCTATCACATCTTGGCTGTTAGTAGCAGTCGACTTGATAATACTTACGATTTGATGTGCACGTACGCCGCGTGGCTTCGCTCTCGTTCTTTACAATTAACGACGGAACAAAAATGTAATGTTACAACTTCTACATAGACTTAGTTTTATCCTTTTGCTATGACTTCGTTCAGCAACGTGTATCACTCTCACGTTATCCTTATTTTATGTGATTTTCTGTGGTTAACGCACGTTTTTTCCTTTTTCAACGCCTCAGTCGCAAACATCCACAAGCTACCGACAGCTGTGCACAGGTGAGAAAACAGAGTACTCCTCCAATAGCAGGCTACTGATGGCTTGCCAACAATTGTCTAATTGTTGTCAGATGTCGACAGCCTTTAGACAGTGATGATAACAACAACAAAAACAACAACGAGAGTACTTCTAATTAGCGTGTTCAATGCAGCAGTAGACGTTTTACGACCGAGACTCGCTGTTGTTGTCGCTGTTGACCGCCAGTAAGTACGAACAAGTGGGCCGTTGTTGTGGTTGATTTCTAGTTGACTGTTTGCCGTTTGCCTATTCACAGGCAATGTGACGTTAGGACACTTGCGGCCTGGTCACCCCTCTTCGGTCTATGCGAATTTACGGTCCATCTAGCTGTCGCTGCGGCTGCTGCTGTAACAGCGACAGCCACCATAGGCTCGTGTTGATAGTGGCTGAATTAATGCTACTGAGACAACACTTGGAAAAATGCGTGTATATCACAGTTAAAGAAATAGCGGTCGCAGTCAATGTCGCCACAGTAGCTGTTCGAGTCGAACTAACACTGCTTGAAGTAACATAGAGAAAACGGTAGGGACCGACAGGGACAAAGGCTGCCTGTTCCGAACCCCGATAACACCTACACATGCACTGAATCGACGATAATGCACAGTTCTTCGTCACACCTCGTAGGTACCGCGAAAAGCCAGCTAGCTTGCCGCCAGATCGCCGAGGGAAGTACAAGTAACGACAACAAAAGTGGTTAGGTGTCACGTAAATCCTCAGGGCAATTGAAGATTACAGCCGAGTCACACCAATACAGATCTTGAACAGGAACGAATTGGATGTATGATCGAAAAGAGACGATGCATCCAGTCAGCCTTCTTTTTCTTTTGCTGCTATCTCTTGTTCCGGTATCGCTCACCAGGGTCAATGGGACGCTTCGATACGACGCAGCGATTGGCACTTGACAATTAACAACAATCGACAGAATTCCATGCAGCACCAGTGAGGGCTACAGCGGCATATATACCAATCTGGTCGATCACACCTTGGCGAAGGTATCGTCTGATTGGGTTTACGATGTAGTCTAGTAAAGACGATGTTTCCCGACTCGATTCGATCTGATCCAATGATGGTTAATTAAATCGACGATAAAAGCAGACCAATCCAGGATGCAGATGCAAATTTGCTGTTACTTGTTGTTTCATTGAACTGATGTTGTTATTAATGCTGCCGATGCTGCAGCAGTGGTATTGTGTCAGCTGGCCAGCTCCCCTTGACTCATATAGATTAGAAAATGTGGGCAGGCTCTGTTAATATTCGACAACTGTGCCCCTGATACGAAATGTAGATGCTCCTGTAGCAGATCGCCCCTGGCAGAGAAAGAATCTGGGTATCTATTTTTCTCAGCCTATCCAGCAAAGAAGTGAGCTTTGACCATCTGAGCTAAGCTGCTGACTAGCCACTATCGACACGGTTAACTGAGAATCAGGAGACGGAATATTTGCACATGCAGTTACTACTACTACTACTGCCGCCGCTGTTGCTGCTGCTGCTACTGCTGCTGCTGCTGCCGGCGGTTCTGATAATGATAATCATACTTTGTTAACTCTACTACGAATGGTTGTCGCTCACTTGACCGATAACAAACTTGCTTACAGACAAATGGGGTACACAACGGCATTCATTCTTACCAACATCCAACAGCCATGCAGGCGGGCAGTGAGCAATGAACATGAAACACGAAAGCCACGAAAAATCAACCATGAAAGCAACAAGCACGAGAATAACAGCAACGGCAACAGCGATGACGATCGGCGGTAGCGGAACAGTGTCACCATCGATGGACCATGTCGAACTGCTTTCACAACTCACCCCTAACAGTACAGCGTCCAACAGCAACCAAAAACGCCAATAACGATTGGGCAGCGCCCGCTTCGACTACAACTGCACCTGCTTGTACTAATGGTGGACGTTGATGCTGGGCCATGGGTGAGAAAACTGCAACAACCAGCACGACCCACTGCGATGCTGCTGGGGTCGCTTTGGTGCCTGATATTTATGCTGCTGCTGCTGCTGCTGTTGTCGTCGTAGGGTATTTGTCCGCTTGTTGGATTGTCTGTTTCCCGTCAGTCGTCTGTATCTGCGCAAGCACTACGCTGCTGGTGTTCGTGCCCAGATGCAATGGGCGGCCGCTGTAAATAGAATCATTTTATCCGAGACTCTCGCGCTTAGAGCCAGCGAGCGCCGGGACCAAAATGAGACTATTGGCAGGGGTAGCGTTTGTGTTGATGATGACGGCCACCGTGGTACACGTCGCTGCTGCACGGGGTCAAGACCAGCACCACTGCCGTGGCGGCTGTAGGCGCTATGGATGCTGCTATGGTTTATGACGGCGCGCTCGATCGACTCAGAGTTGTTCTTTGCAGTGAGCAGATAGGCGAGTGCGTTCGACAAGATTGTCGGAGGTACAATTCAAGATTTACTTAGTATTGTCATTTTATGCTGCCTTCAGCTGGCTGCTGTACCAGAGCAAGTAAATATCGATAGACAGACAGACAGACAGAAACCCGCCACAGCGACCAACTATCACACGTCCGAAAGATGGGACACCAGCAATGATGCTTCTGCTCTAACTTGCTCAGCTGCTCCGTTGCTCGTCGCTGATTGTACTGTTGACGCTAGCAACGGTTCAGGGGGGACGGGGGGCAAGGGGGTGTTGTGGCGCTCCAGCGATATCCTGCTTGTCTGTCACTTACCGCACCTCACTTTACTCCTGCACTCACACTGCTGCCCCGTCGCAACTACTTTATTCCGACAGCGGTCTGCTGTAGAAGCACACTGTGTATCGGTCCGCTTGACTGGCTACTATAATCCTGTCGTCCCAAAACAGAGGGACACACTCACTTGCTTGACGCAGACGCACCACTGCGTACTACGGCGGCGGCTGTGGCGCCAGGCCAGCTAGGCGAGAAAGATTTACACTTACAGCTGCGAGCTATAGCATCTATTGTGCGATCGCTGAGCCTACGTTTTAACACGAGGACAGCAAGATTTAATTACAACTGATATTCTTGTTCTTACTTCTACTATAGCACTGCTGCGTTAGTCGATTATAGGGCTTCAATACAACACAGAGAAAACCACGGTCAGTCGTCACCACAGTCGACCGCTCGGGACTGCCTGTCACTGCCAGCAATGCAACCTGCATAACGCACTGACTGACCTTCCTAGCTGCTGCTGCTGCCGCTGCTGCCTGGACACCTGGAGGTAGCGCAAGGGAAAAAGTAGCTGCGTACGAAATTATACGGGCCGTACACACACACAGACATGACGAACGATCATCAAAGATCATGGAAAGCTGCAACATAAACAACAGCAGCTGTAAAAACAGCAGACTTAACCATAACAAATCAGCGATGGACAGACTGGCCACTCAGTAGTAGCCTCAGACGAGCTCTCACGAAATCGGAGTGGCAAACAATGGCTATTTGCAGGGTAGATCCTGCCTGGGTTTGTGTATCCGTGTGTGGCAAAGAATATACATTCATAGCGATAGCAGATGACGTTGAAGTGATCGCGGAGCAGACGTTTCGGCAGAAACATACCAGTCATTGCCGTCTGCTTAATACTTGGAATATTCGTATTCAAATACGCGCTCACGGAAAGGGAGGCTCGTTGTCGAACAACAGTAGGAGAGCGCGTTTTTGAGCGCCTATTCTTCAAGGACATGCTGCACAGCCTTTTGTGCCTATTTGACACTTTGTATGTCCGGCCAAAAGAACCAGCAGAACACGCACACATACACAGAACCGTAGTTCTTGTTCGAGACAGCCGCGCGAAACATCTCACCACTTACCCGCAGTATGCTAGATCGTAACTGTAGTGCATAATAGCTAAATTAATGCCTTGAGTTGTACGTTAGGCGCCACTGTCATGCGCTAAAGGCGCTTACAAATAAACCTCTCAAGCTTTTAAACATAATAGTCGTTAAATATACTTGCAGTTGTTAACCATTAATCTAAGAAAGAACTGTCGGGCAATTTACGTTCACGTAATGGTCTAAAACGCTCAAGTTTTACGTCGGGTACCACCGTTAAGCATTCCGCCAAACGCCTGGCTTCTTTCGGTACGAAACCAAGTGTACATGCTCGGATATGACCCTACAGTACCGCGTGTGTTTCATATTTAGCAAACAAACCAGATACCCATTGCGCCACCAGAAAAACCTGGCCATTGTTGTCCAACTGAAGCCTGCTACATAACTAAAGTTCGGCGCATTTTGAAACAACCTTTCAATAAAAGGCTCTCAGCATCTACTCCCATTACGACTGCTGCTGCTGCTGTGGACTGACTGGTATTATATTGTTATGTGGATCAATTTATTAAAAGATCGTGCTCGTTTGATGTGCGTAATTGAAAAGGATAATCTACATGGTGATGTTGAAAACCCGAAGACAACAGATGAAAACACAATGGTAGATATCATATTTTTTTAATCGACAATTTATTTTGTACTGTGTAAGCACGATGGATTTTAATCTAATGTGACGAAGGTGATAATTCAGGTTCATATTAATAAAGCAGACCAAAAATAACAGAGATTTTATTCTATTTCAACCTTTCGTTCGGAGAAAGGAGCCAACATTTTGCGAATCATTTACTGCATGAGGCCTTGTTATAGGAGCAGCCCGTTCTTGGTAGTTCGTGGTTCTTTGCTGCGTGGACATAATTAAGTGATGAATACTGCTTGGAATACAGAATCGTTAGACATTATGTTATTTCTTCAAGGCTAGCTTCAATTGGTTTAGATAGTTTGTGAAAAGTGAGTATAATTCGCTCTTCAGTGACACAAAAATAAAGAAAAAAACGAATAGTTTTAGCTAAGTGCAGTATTAAATTATATTTTCTTGTTATTATTTTATTATATTGTTATTTGTTTATTCGCATATTCTTGATTGCTACGACTAGATGTTACAACTTTAAGGCAATTACACGGATAGTTCCATCAGATCAATTCCAGAAACTAGAACTGATCTAAGTCAGGTCGTTCTAAACACGAAAGGTGAGGCAATCGAAAAGGCGGTATCGTCATAGCCCGCCAGGGGTGCATGTGCTCAGAGAATTATAAACAAACAAAGACGATCGCGACGAATCTTCGAAACAAGATGGCCGCACCCATTAGATGTCAGAAGCGTTCGAGAAAATCACGAAAAGATGTTTCTCTATCTATTATCATGGTTTGCTATGGGTGTACAAGTATGTTTCGCGGTCTTATGCATCGGTAAGTAACTGTTAAAGACCGAGAATAACTGCCTTTCAATTTAACACACATACGATGAGACTTTTCAATGAAAACTGTAGTAGAAAATTATTAGGATTCCGTTTGTGTGTTTGTATTTGAATGTTGCAAAAGAGCGCTGTAGAGATTTTATATGGAATCATCCCAGTCTTAATTAATTTTGTATAACTGTTCTGTTATTTTTTTTTTACTGTTTTTAATTTAACCAACTAATTTCGATGACAAGTTAACACATACCTACTATAAGTTACGATTGGAACTGCTGCGATTGTAAGATATACTACTCGTTACCTAGATATTATTGAGGCTTGAAAGAATCATATCCTACATTGTTTCTTAAGATCTCTATTAGTTCAAGTCACCAACGTAATTCCCGTTCAAACATAAGATATAAATAAAACAGGGAAATGAAAGAAAGACATCAACGTAATTGTTTTGATATAAATAGTCCTGCAGGATCTCGTTGTGCATAGTGGGTCCTCATCCGAATACAGCTAGAATTTATTGTCCCATGTTTACTTTTATCTCTAAAGAAACAAAAAGGAATAACAGTTTCCTGCTATGGTTAATCTAGCTTCACTGCATCTTAATGTGCATATAAATTCTAGGGCTGCACTGTGCACTTAAGTTACTTCCTAGTAGTCATTGCAGATCGGATGGTTCGACTAGGGTCTGATTCGTCTAAGGGTCAACTGATTATGGAACTGAATTGTGTGCTCGTTTTTATGTTGGCCTTTCTGCCTTCCAGCATCGGGTTTATATTATTTGGCTGAAATTGTTGAAGAGTTCACAGTTGCGACAGCTCGTGCTATCCGATATATGATATTTGTAAGTATTTTTAGAAACTATATTTAGAGAGTCCTTTCCATTTACGATGAGAATTTGAATCACCTACTATTTCAGCGAATTCCGTTGTTGTTATTGGGTCAACTATGGCCACACAACGAAGAAGGTGTCTTAATTAGTTTCAAGATACAAATGATTCTGAAAGAACGATAGCATCATCTTATTTATTAGCCAAAACAGTCATACATGCCTATAATCCGAACTTGGTGTAAATGGCCTTTTGCGTATTCTACAGCTTTTGTGGACAAGTTAAATTAGACCTTATCTAGGCGCTGAGGCAAGCGACGCTTTTGTTTAATTATATGATTTTGTGCATACCGATAATGCATATTCTTTTATAGTTACTATATTTTTTCCTTATTATGCATATATCGTATCAGTTAGAAATACATGTATATCCTTTTAGTATATATTGAATATTTATATAAATATGTGAAATATATTAGCAATTAGTCATTAAATATTGCCGGTTCTATAATTGAAGGGTGGATCTAGATTCGAATTTTAGCCAGGCACAAAACTACACAAATACATGTACGTCAATGGTTATATCAAATTCAACTCCTTGAATCTCTTACGACATTCGTCTTTATGCCGTTTGATAACGACAATAAGGCCTATCATATACCGCACGCAGTAGTGTACCGAAATGTTTTAATCTGTTTATTTGTGTATTCCTTGTAGGTTGTCATTTACCTAACAGTGTGTTTGTTATTTGCATTTTTCATAAACAGGGCACTATATTTATCTACTCATGTCTTCTCGTGTTCGAGAACTTCCCAACGACGATGTTGCTTAGCGGCTTCCTTAGCCAGGTCTCACATTTACTAGTCTTAAAAACATTCCCATTTGTTGACCCCATGTCGCCATCGTTCATCGCCGGCGGTGGTACGTATTAAAGTAGACGAGCTGGAAACCTGGCGGGCATGGCCAAATTACTTCAAAAAAAAGGTTATGTAGATTTGTGAAACGTTTGCAGTAAATACCCGTATGCGTATACATATTTGTATTTTAAATTATTAACAAATATCACTACTCGTGTGGCACTGAGATTGTGTCACGTCTGATACTAAAAGGAGCCCATATTTCGAACGTATCCAATTGCAGCTAATTTATTCAGACGCAACAAGAATTTACCAACGGATTTCACCTTGCGTCTGTTTTTCCTGTGCTCCCCTTTCCCTGTATGCCCTGATATGTATGACCTGCATAGTTCTCCCCAACTCAGTTTCGTGTGATGCTCAATGATCAGTAGAATTAAAGTAGCCGAAGTATGTTTTTCTAGTCTATCTTTGCTCCTGCTGTCGAGCCTGATTTATGAGCGGAAAGCATATCAGTTGGCGTCGAAACGATTGTTAGTGCATAAACCCTGCATGGATTCGATCGTAGAGCCAATCCGCCGTTTGTCGAAATCGCGATATGTGTTAGCGACAATAAAGTGGAGCTCGACCGGATGAATTCAGATGCGATTTTTCGATCTAGTGAAAAGGTATACCTGGATACGTCAATTAAATTCGTGCACGTATAAAAACGACCAAAGTTTCCAAATACTTAGAAATCCAGGTCGGTCACGCCATATGAGATGAGGATGCGTAAAAAGTGCAAGATTATGCTAAACATCCGTAGGCCAAGAAAAGGCGAAATGAATCTCAAATTATCAGTCCTCGAATCCATCGCGCATTCTTGGAGCCGGCGAAAGTGGACACAAGCTCTTTTTCAACGATTCTTCTTCAGAGGGCTCAGCGAACTTTTGCACTGTAACCCAGGTACACCAGACCGTTACTACTCAGGTCGCCTTGGTGTTGGCAAGTGTCACCCCATAAAAATCCATGGAAAAATCCGGAGAAGAGATTGTTATTTGGAGCGATCGGCTAGAAAATGTCAGAGTGATTGGCAAAGAAATAGAGTGCTAATTCTACAGATTAGAAGAGATGAGGCCTATGTATGCTGACAATGGCCCCAAAAGAGTGATGATCGAGGGAATAAAAAGTTTTGTAAGTTATATATGCGAATCAAAAGATAAGTAACTTCGAAGAACCGATTTGGCAACCGAAATTTTCTTAGGAGAAAATCAGTTAGAGAAAAGTGGACGGGCGGTTGACATTGACGCTGCTACTGCAAGATCAGGTTTACGCATGTTGGAAAATGACGTGTTTGGTGAGATACGCGGCCCGACGGGTGATTCCCACTGAATGTGCTACTTTGTAAGTTTTCACCAAAGTTATGTAGATCTGATGGTGGAAGAGGATGAAGTTCAATGGCGTTGTGATGATTAGTCGGTAGTTTTTTCGGCGGCTGAGACGGGGCCCGACACTAATGCGGGACGTAAGGTATCTAGAAATGACTAAATCCATTGCGACAGAAAGAAACAATATCTTTTCCAGTATTTATATGTCAGTGTAAAGTGCGGCTCGCGTAATCGTAACACACGGATTGAGTTCTGGTAATAGAGCTAGGAGGTAGAAATAGAGAGTAGAAATAATACGGTAAAACTGCACAAACAAAATAAGACAAGCTATGGGACTAACAACAACTTTTCGTATTACACTAACATAAAAGTCAAATTCTATTACGTAACCTATGGGAATTAACGAATAGTGGTCTATTATTTGTTTCAATAATTTGAGTCGGCATTTATGAAGCGAATGCGGGTCAAAGGCAAGCATTTATGTATCGTATTTGTTGCAGGTATTCGTCGTGTTCATTCTGAATGTGATGCGTAAGAAACTGCACGGAAGAGATATTTTTATATAATTAGAATAGTGACCGATTCTAATAACCGACGATCTTGGATAATAAAAGTGTTACCTATAGTAGATAATATAAAGCAGAAATCTATAATGTACGACAAGAAAACTGCAAGTTACATAAGGGCATATAATAAGAGAAATAATGCATGTTCAGAGCCTATAAGGAGCCGGTAACAAGCACGTTAAAAAATTGAATTTGCACAAAGGTGCTACTTACACATACAATATCGCATTACTCCTGTTCACTATTTGTATTTGTTGAGTCATTTTATATAATTTATATTGGTATAAATCTCGGACCAAAAATAGCACTAACAAATATGCCTTATCGATATCTCTTGTTTTCAGTTTTGGTGGTGTGGAATCATTATCAGGCATTTTCGTTCTTCTCGTCAGTCTATTTTCCATTCAGCGAGGTGCTCGCCTACTTCACACTTTGCCTGTGGGCGGTTCCGTTCGCCTTTGTTGTTTCTTTATCTGCGAACGATGCTGTTTTGCCTACAAGAGCCGAACGGAAAATCCTTGGTACGAGACGGCAGTAGATGATACTTAAATAAAATAACGCTCGGATTGATTCTAAGTAGTATGAGTTATGATGATATTAAAATTCAACAATGATATGAATAACATCTCAAGATCGTTATCGATATTTTATATGCGATGCTAAACTATATTTTGCTTTATATATCCGTGTAATAGTCGAATTCTGACCATCTATGAAACACCTAGATTGCGGATTTGAAAGATATTCAATTCAGTTTGTTATTCAGTTAAAATGCGCTTTTGTTCAAAGGTAAAAATATCACACGGTAGTGTAGCGTCATTTTTTTATTTACTTTATTTTAGCAGACGCCATGAAGACGGCGCCAATCAATGCAGAACTTCTATAAACCAATTCAGTTACCTTGTGTAATAAGGTAATAATCATATTAACGAACTGATTATGTAACTAGTATTCCAGTAACGCCGGAAAGGTAATATATCGTTGACCCGCTGTCTCTTTTCGTATGCTTTGATCGGCAATCACCCATGAGTCGGTATAATGACCTAATTTAGAACATCGATGGTTCTCTGTTTTAATCAATCATTTCAGATGACGGTGATCCTTTCGGCCAATCATTCAACTTCGCTAAACGAGGACTTAAGAAGTCCTCATTATTGACTTTGTTTAGATCTGCTCGGGAATCAATTCTGCCTCAACGTGTAAAGAGAGCATTTTAACAGCGAGAGAACAAGATAGGTAGGGAAGAATTTATCTTTTTGAAGATCATTGCGCGCTTAACGGTCGGCGGGATATGGATCGACGTCGACCTCCTTCAGTCGGCGTTTTGTCAATGTTGCATATGCCAAGGAACGACCATTAAAATGGACACTATTTAATTGTCATCAAAAACATCTATTCCCCCGGATAGAATACATTCTCACGATGAAAGATGTGATGTCATCATTTCACATCATCACCCTCTCAATAACAAACTAAGTAGTATTGGTGGCAGCTTTCGTCCATCACCCTAAAAAAGACGGATATACTAGACCGAGCGTACAGTCTGCCCGCGTGTGTGCATGGGGAAGTGTAAGGAAACGATTGCCTTAATTCTAAAACTGGTCTTTTTCATGGGTATTATTCTTAAGTCACATGAGCAAGGCTGCTTAGACATATAGGCCCTATGCGAAGACGTGCGTTGTTGTAAAAAAAAGTACAGGCGCAGACGATCCCTCACCTGACATTTGGTGGTAGTGTGCCATTAATCTTTATACTATCTACTGTACAAAGTATCGTAGTAGGGGCATATTATTACGTACCGCTTTTATTTGTGGTACATTAAAGACAGTAATGATAACCAGATATTACAGTCACAGGGTGGAGTAAATAGCATGAACCTTGAACTTTTCGTGATTCTATTATTTCTTTAGTTTGGCATTAATTATTCCCACGATGCCAACTAATCAGATGGAATGGAAGAAGATGTTGGGTAGGCATGCAGGCTAGGATGTAGCTGTCGTTAGCAAAGGAAAAGTCGACTGGGGGGGGCGATTGAGAGAGTGAAGATCGACGCCTAATGGACGCCGCATGAATGGAATTGTATATTTATAACACTACAACATAACAAACTAGACAATCGTAGACAATAGATGATATCCACTGTTAAGTTACAGGTTGGTAACCGTAGTCATCTTTTGCTGATACATACAGCTGCACACAATATGCAGGAGAAGAAGCACACTGACGCAACAAAAAACCTAGATGAACACGAAATTAGCTTGTTTTGTATATAGTCGATGGTTTTTTAGTGTACTGATGTTGTCCGCATTGTTTCGTTCTTATGCGTCAACAATGACCACCAAAGAATGTCTACGGCGCGCGTGACGGAATCGTGAATTGTCAACTGAGAAACAAAATAAAGCGTTCCGTTGAACTAGTAGTCGCCATTTTGTAGATCAGCATATTGCGGTGAAGAAATTAATTAAAACTTAATATATGCTCTGTTGTCTGCTGGTCACATTCGACTAGCATTCACTTTCAAGATGTAAATGTTTAATGATGGAGTTGAGCTTTGATGAGTAATACCATATGCGGAAAGATGCTAGAAGACGTCAGAGTGAGCGAAATGTCATCGTGTAGACTAGGCGCGATATTTACATTATTGCCAAATGGTCACACTTATTATGAATTCAATCCTGATCTATCCGAGACTTATTTTCTGGGTTTACATACTATACAACTAACGATATAGTATAAGAGATAGTTTTGAAAAGGGGAGATCTGCAAATTTAGTTTAATAGCATCACCATGCATTAGCTATAAGCGAATATAATCTTCTTGAAATATTACCACCACTGGTATTTTGGGGAGCTCAGAGATGTAATCTAATCGACGATGGGTCTATTCGTTGCATAGTAGTTTCCGTCGGAAATCAGTCTTTGCTGGGAAGTCTCTGAGACCTGAGCCAACATTAGTGAACACCAGGAGAATTTGGAATGCGCGAAAGGAGGCGGCAATTTATCAGTGTCTCAATAAATTTTTGTACCCTTGAATAACAAGAACTAGTTGGATTTTTCTAAGTCTTGATTAAGAACTAGTTAAGTTATCCTAAATAAGAGATTTTCCATTGTTGTGTAAATGAAATGTCTACTTATTTCTCAACCTGGTGAATTGCTTTAAGGTAGTAGAAGTTGAACAATCTAAACTACAATTAGATTTTATATGGAAGATGGGCTATCCGTATAAATGAATCAATGTGCAAGTGAATTACGCCTATTTTTTTTGCAAAAGTGTCATTCCTCCTTGCAAAATCAGAAAAAGTCGTGGTTCTGATATCAAATGGTTTATCAGTTGCACCGTCAATTTTAACTGCTTAAAAGTAATACGGCCTGTTTGCCCTTCAGGGACCTAAGATACCAGACGTGTGTTCCATACGTCTGTGATACTCGACTGTTTGTTCCAAGTTATTTTGCAGAATGAGCTAACTTAAAGCTCATCAAAGGATTCACTGATGATACTACGTCCAGTAGTTTTATTCGTCTATATATATATGCTGAAAATAAAATGAAAACTACGAGTTAAAATCAACGAATTTACACTATTTTTTTTTAGAAAAACGTGAGTTTCATGAAAATGAAGATCGTAACCGTTTTCTTCCCATATAGACTGTCCTGTTACCCAGAGGCTAATGGCCTTGTACGTCTCTTAGCTTGTCGCTATTTAAAAACTGACTCATTATAATCAGTACCCATATGGCAATAGAATATTTTATAGGTTTCCATATACCGTTTAGTTATTTTAGAGTTTTATTTTGCACCTTCCATATAAAAATCGTTTTCGGCTATTTCACGAAGGATAGAGTGTGATTCACGAGTAAAAATTGGAGGCTAAATAGATATACTCCGTACTATGCACGCATTGAGATTCAATTCATTCAATAGTCCAAGTAGTTGACTAAAACAACTAGCGACCCAGGATGGGAGCCAAAAGAACGTGTGAATTTAGCGTAGTAGTTAGTCATCTTAATTACGCTAACTGTGTACTGCTATTAGAAAATGCCGGAGAGAGCTCTACTCTACCGCGGTACGTACTAGATATAGAATCTGGTGCCCGTCAACGACACGATTTACATAAGGAAGTCTGAAAAAAAAGTTCGTTTTTTGCTGAAGAAATGCTTGTTTTGGACCAACAATGAGAATTACGCTTCGGTTTTTATTGACCTCAGACATGTTTCTCCCAGAACTACCTCAAACATCCTGCTGGAAGTTAGCGTTCACAATAAGGCCTTAAAGAAATTCAGCTCATCTTTTGCTCTTTTTCTGTACGTGTCCAATCTTTGTTTAAGAAAATGCTAAATACGAATGTCAATACTTTTACTCTGGTATAGTGGTGTTTACAATGTTACTAAACGCGTACGCCTCTGGAGTGGTGCAGTGCTAATGTCCTTGCATATGGACCCGAGGAAAACGCAGGGTTCTTAAATTTCGAATCCAGGTCGAGTCATATTGTGATTTAATCATAAACTAGAATAGCAGAATGAAAGGCGATGATTATAACGCAGCGCTAAACAGCGGTACCCAGAACTATTGCAGTATAGACAACTGAGAGCCAGCCTCGAACGTCTTTAAATACAAATGAATATACAATTGCGTATCACACTGGTGATTTAAGGGCAGGATATCATTGTGTCTAATTAATTTTTTTTTTTGTTAATTCGCACGGTTGATTTGTTAATAACGAATTACTGAAACAGAACAAACAGAGTTAAAGTTCATAATAAAAATCTTTGCCAAAATGACTTGACGTCAGGCTTTTTAAATAAGCGCAATCTGGACCACAGGTTACACTAAAAACAGTTATTGGATGAAAATATTGAAACCATTGTAACTGGTAATCGCCATTATATTACTGTCTGGTGTTGCGCTTTGTTAATGATACGTTTTTTTTTCTTTTCTTTTATTAGATCCGGTCATTTTCATGAAATATAAAAATATTAACTTCGCTCTTAAATATGTTCTATTCCGAAATTATTTTCACTTTTGTGTTTTGAGGTTAGTCAATGCTTGTCACGTTCTTTTACAGCACAAAGCCGAAGAATAGTCCCTGATTGTGATTTGAATTTTTTCTCACGCACTTTTGTGCTAACTCTTTTAGCTTATATTGCATATTAGGATATTTCTACCTTTCCAATCTAGGGGCACTCGACATTTTATCGATTTTGTCGACTCGGGCTGTACCACTTGGACTTCCACCATACTTCTATCTGTATAAGTACATTTTTTTTTCAACACTGTCAGAGCGTTCGGTTTAAATAAAGGGTGATCCACTTGGGTCAGAAAGCATCAATTTAATTTGTTAAACTTGGCATATACATATTTATTGTAACTTGCGCCAATATAAAAATTTTCAGTCGAAGGTGTGAGCAAAACGTAGTAATGTGGCACAGGTTCATTCTAAAAACTTCATGTCTTTAGTATAGCATTCCTTTCGCAGTTTTAGACTGCCATTTGTGACAAGCGAACAATTTTTTTTTTCAAATCACGAACTTCTCTACTGTGTTTCAGGAAGACTGGCTAATAAAGAGCACATGCTTTGTAGGTACACCAGAACGTAATTTAGTTGTTACTATCTTACTTACGCGATTGTATGCTTCATGATTTCTTCACGGAATCGATGAAAAATTTACAATACGTTGTGCAAATACAATAGAGAAAAGGTGCTCTAATTTATTAAAATAGCCTAATCCTTGATACCGACAAATTACGTTAGTAACTTATTATTACGTTAGTAACTAGTTAACGTCACTATAGAGATCTTTCATTATGAGTAATGGTAAGATTTAGAGGTATTACAACCATGGGCTATCGACGAAGGTCTGTAATAACTATTTGAAGCAATAGATTTTTCCCTTAAAACGAAGATTTCGTAGCACCTAAGTTGGACCAAATTCACAAATGGGCTGCTCATGGCGGACTGTCACGAACTGATGTATGTCATATCGGAGCCAACACCGACCCAGCAAAATAGAAGGCCTCCTCTATGGTGGATTCCTTTATACAACATATAGTCGGATAACGCAGAGCCGACAATAATAATCCGATATTGAATCAAATCTGGCTGTAACTGTATACGCTTCTGTGGCATTTTCTACAACATCGTGTTATGTATACGAGGGACTGAGATTTATCAGTTTACGTGAAAAGATTGCACATAGATTGTCTATATTGACAAGTTTGTCGTTTTTTTCTCTGTATTTTGCAAACATTGCATTCTCTCTCTCTCTCTCTCTCTCTCTCTCTCTCTATATA
>NW_019211460.1:8540515-8769831 GCF_002443255.2 Varroa destructor | reverse complement strand
TATATATAGTCTGTCGACGGACGTTCGGCTTTACCCAGAGACAGCGCTTGAAAGGAAACTGAATTTTCAAAAACAACAGCAATGTGTTGCTGTATACATCATAATATCTAAATTTCTCATATGTATACCAATTGGGCACGTAGAGTCATTTTCTCTTTACAACTGCTGAATTGTCACTTGGTAATAATATAGCAGCTTTATCTGGTCCATTATTATTAAATATAGTAATAGTCGGCATGAACCCTCAAAGCCATAGATGTGTATCATGAAAAATGGACCTTGATATATAACAATCGATATTCTCCTTAACAGCTTTCTAATAGGGACATACTCTGCCGTACAGTGAAATGGTATGTCTTATATAATAATAGTTAATTATAATAGTTATAGTATACGGGCTTCATCGAAGCAAGTTACTATATGGCTATTTACACCCTTGATGTCGAATCGAACGGATTTACTTTCCCTGATTTAATGCTTGCATCCATACAAAAAAAAAGCAATGGAATTATTCGTATTCACCGTCATGTCTGCTAGGAGATGGTCGTGATGTATAACACACAATGTGGTGCTACTAAAAAGTGCAGGTAATGTTTATGTCCGTAGTCATCACGCTTTTTAGGCACCAACGGCCGAGATAGCTACTGAACCCTTGAGGTCGATAGAGCAACAACAATACTCTATTAGACGTTCTGCCTGCGATCCATTTCCTGCCTGCTTCTATTTAAACCGTTATACACTCATCCTTTAATGTAGAGAATGTCGCTACTGTTGGCTGGAATGGCGGAAGCTCATAGGCGGTCAGCAGCAGCTTCTCCAACTGCTCCTACTGCCAGTGATGATGTTATTAGTCGCGCCATTTCCAGGCCGAACGTGAGGAAATAGAGCGATTTGGATGAGCTTCGGGGGTTTACTAAAACCCTGGCTCTGCCGGTTGTTATCAGAATGAGCTCGAACAGGGAGTCCGTATTGACTGGACTTTGGTTCAGATGCTGCAGATTGTATAAAAAGCCCAACCCTCTCTACGTACTTTTCCTTTCTAATTAACGACCCTGCGTTTATTGAGGTTCTATCGTCTTTCACGTCTCCACACATTATAGTTCACAGCGAAAACATGCAAGCAATTTTCCTCCTATATGTTTGTGACGAATTAACTGATTTGCACAAGCGGCGACAGCAGTGGCTGTTTGTTTTGATTCGCCTACCGAGAATATATATAAATAGCTGGGCTCATGTACCCTAAGGGTTATTCGTTGTCGATACAGAAATATGTAAAAATGCACATAGGCACAGGGTCGTAGAAGGCCATTGGTGAAACTAATTTATGATTTGTTTATTAATACTACGATTTAAATTAACGAAGCTAAGTAAACGTATGCTTATCAGCTACGTGTTCCACAGCGATTTCTTTATTTTTTCTATAAACACGATGTATTCGTTTTTCACTAACTTTCATGCAGTCTTAATACTATTCATTTATTGTCGTATATCAGCAAAACATTCTAATTTATCATAAAGTTTTTTTCTAAACGACAAAAACCTAACAATAAATTGAAATAGCATTTCACATATAGGTCTTATGACATTTCATAGTTACCGCTCTACACCGTCCCTTTTCCCCCACCCTCGTAGAAGCAGCCCCACTAGCGTGTTTCGTAAAGAGCAGCCAGGCGGTTATCGCTTGAACGTTGTGGCAGGCGAACTTGCCGTCAGCGTTCGTTTTCTGAGCTTTTTGCCTCTGTCTCTGTTTTATATTGCGCCCTCAAGCTGATGTGTGATCCTTGGCTTCTTTTAGCCCACACAGCTTCGCACCGCAGTACTGCCCGATAACCCTGCTCTCATGCTATGCCGTTTTAGTCGGGACAGAATTAGCAAAAATGGGGGAGAGGGGGGTAAGAAAATAGGGTTGTCATGGAGAAAAGGAGCGAGAGGGAAGTGACTTAGGCTTTCTGTTGAGGAAGGCCCTGCTCTGCGCTTTGGTGGTCGGTAAGGCTGTCTGCCGCTGTTACCATCGCCTCCGTTATAAGGAAAAGTAACTACCGTTGCTTGCTTGCCTATTTGCGTGGCTGCCTGCTTGGATGGCCGCCGCCTAAGGCTTGTGACGTTCCGTCTGCCTGCTTTGTGTGTATCTCCTGTGATTTCCTGTTCACCGATCTACTTGTCTGGTGGGGTTTCGTTAGCGCCGTTGCGGTCTAGCCCCGGCAGCTCCCTTCGGCTGTCCTGCCTGAATCTGTCCTCGTTGTCAGGTGCTTGGCCTGCGAGAGCAAGCGGCGCAATGAGGCCGCTGGGCGCAGCGGTTGGGCTTTTCTCTTCGTGGCCCGTTCATTGCCAACGTTTCTGCCGACGCTGGACGGCGATGTGACACTGAAAGCGGAACGATACACGCAGGAGGACGACGACGGTGACGAGGTGGTGGTTGGCAGATACCGGCGTCCGTTAAAGGGTAGAAGCAGAAGTAACAGCTTCCGGTGTGATGAGTCCGAGGTGGAGACGGGAAGATATCAAGTGGACAATGGCGACGATAGTGGGGAGTCAGAAGTAGGACAGTAAAAGTTGCTTATGTGTCTCTTGTGCTGCTCAATCTGTGCTTATACCTGTCTGTCTTCTGTAGGAAGAGAAGCGACCGCACAATAGTACAATAATAACAGAAGCAGCTCGTATTGGAAATAAAACGGGCAACAAAAATCTCTCCAAGTGACAAACCGTCAATAGGAACAGATGAAGAAGAATATCGTCGCAGCCTAAACTTTTACCGACGATAAAGGTGAAGATCGAAAATAAGGACTATTACTAGCAGCAGAAAACCGTACTTTTTTAGAAATCTAACAGAACCAAAAAAAACAATTTTTGATTGAAATGTTTTCATAACGTGTGATTCTGTTCGCATGATGAGAATGTAATAAACTATTTGACGTGACGCACCGTAGGAGCACACACGGAGGCAGCATTACGGATTCCTGAAGAATGAGTTCCAGTCGATCAAGCTGTTGTAGATCCATATCGCTGTAGGCGTTTTCCAGTGCCTTCTATTATTGCCACGCAGCAAGAAGGTAGGTGAGAACTCGGTGTAAGCGAGGATATGCTGAACAGTCCCGTATAAATAGTCACAAATACCTAAATGTGATCGCTGTCGATTTTCTAAACGTATCTAAATAAATTCGTTTGCTACTACGTTAACTAATTGCTAACGTTGACCACTTCCATATTTCTATCAGATGTTCTTTCACAGAAAAGTGCTACACCAATTATCGAACGCCTAATTTTTGCTTCACTCACCTTCAGCTTTTCAAACTATAAAAAATCCGTAGTATGCTTTTGCTTCTCATCGATATGGTTTTTTTTTTCACATAAGTAGAGGTAAACTGCCAGTAGTTATAGTTGTGTATTACAGCAAGCATCCTTCAACAAGCTCTGTTGTCCTGATCGCCGGTAGTGTCGTAATATCCTTGGCATATCGTTCAGCCAGTTTATAATTTGGCTGTCGCCTACAACACAACAACCCCTTCGTCATCTCTTGTACCTTCCATGCTATCCTTATCATCGACGTTCTCATGGAACTTCATGGAGCTCAGGCTGCCTAACTGAACAGCTTTGGATTCGTTCATATAGGATATGTATATATATGAATAGGCGTGTGCATACCTGCATTTGTCTATATAGCGACTACCAGAAAATTTGATATTTTCGCGTTTCATTATATACATTAACGTAGGCGATAAGGATAGTGTCCTCTGAATTGCCGGCTTCACGTTCTATAACCCTACTAGTTCCGGTCTCTTCAACGTGCGGGTGTTCTGGTTGAGAACGATGTGCTGGCGAGTTCTGTTACTTCAATATGTCGCATCGATATCGCACAGCCCGTTAAATTGCTGGCACCCTTCGTAAATTATTGAACAGGCCTCAAACCTCTGTGTTCCAACCATGTGACCATGTCTCTTATCGCTGACACATACACACACACATACACGCATGCTTTTGTCATCATGGCCAAATCACCTCGTTGGGACAGGAATGAAGGGTGCTGGGGTGGGGGCTAAATAATGCAGGCTTTTTGGATGTCTGTTCTCGTCTTTTGACAGCACTTTTAACACACTGATGACCGTTACGAAAAAAGAAGCTGTCGTAGTGAAAGCACTGCGCTTCGTCCCATCTAGTCGTACCCGTGTGGTCATTGGCGTGCTGCAGTTTAGCTTCTGTTCATAGATCGATGAAATGGTGCCCATTTTGTCGTTGGTTCAATTTCGATGTCGGTCCATTTGCCGTTCACATTAGGGCAGAAGAAGCACGAAAGAGGCGCTAACGAGCAGAGAATCGAGACATCAGTGCTTTATCTATGTCGGTCTGTGGGGCTTACGCGTTCATGTGTACGGCTGCCTGTGTGTCTGAGATTATAGGTAGCAATAAGGAAAAAAGTAGAAAAGATGACCAGTAAGTCTTTTGGGAAAACAGCTTTTGGCCATCAGCAGAAGCGGCTACCTAGAATGTACTAGCTGGACTGGCTATATATAGATGGCAGGAGTACGGTACTGCCCCTGGAAGACTAAAGAGACGATGTATACCACCGGAGGCTTTGCGCATCTCTGGCTGGGTCTTAATTAAGTGACAAACTTCGTCGCCGAGTTTGCCTACCCCGGTAAGTTTCCCGACGTTTTCCATTCATTGAGGTGAAGCCAATAAAGAAGATAGAAAGACAGCCGCGTTATCGGGCTATTTTCATCGGTCTGATTTCTTCATCTTGCATGTCCCCAGTGAGTCACTTTCAGCCTATGTAATACGTAAAAAGTACCTCACAAAGAGTTACAGGTGGCGATCGAGAGACTGAGACAACGCCAGAAAACGGCAGCCACAGTTGTAAAATAATAACAGCAGCAGGGTGAAGCGATCCATTGAAGGCTGCCATTTATATGAGGGAGATTTCGTGTATCGTATGTGCATGGCAATGGAAGAAAATCATGCCGTGCTGCTCATACATTGTTCGAGAGTTAATGCTTACGGGTTTTTCTGTAGTCTAAGATGCATCTATAAAGTACGTTCATCGATGCGTGTACATATAATAACTTCCAATGTAAATATATGCCGTAGTTATATACGCAAAATACATGTACATATAATCACGTTCACGAAGTGCGGACATCTCTCAAGTTAACATTGGTGCTATTTAGTAGTAGTTGTATTCTAGTCAGTTTAGTCTTTAGCAATTAGGAGACTTTAAAGGATAGGTACGGTTGCCGATACAAAAAAACAAATGTCCCGACCTTTACGTCCGTTAGGTCAATTACTGTTGCGTTGATTCGTCAATGGCAGTACTAAATGTTGAAGAGCTTTCCAACTTTCTCCAGGTCGATGCATGCTCGAAATAAACCTGGAACTTTCTTCATGGAAGCAAGCTCGCAGCCTAAATAGCGGATGACGTCCACCTATATTTCCACCCATAACTCTAATTTGGTTTCCTGCGGCCTTTCACTTAGTCTCAGATTGTTCCGCAAATGTTTTGTTTTTACTTGCTACCACCACCGAGATCTACACATGTGACGCTTCCAACTTACTTTACCTTTCCATTAACCTACTACGTTTTGAGTATTCCGATACGTCACACGTCAATGGCTGGATTGTACTACTAGTACTACTACTAATAATTGTAAGCACATGCTTAGAAGCATACATTTGTTTACGTCATACACATAAATGTTGACAGCGCAATGATGGAGAGTTACAAAACAGTCTAGCCAAGTCAAGACAAAGCCCTATTTTTCTGTCTTTCTTTTATAAAAAAAAATGTCCCTTTCTTCAAAAATGTCAAAACGAATTCGACAGCGCTCCGCATTAAAACATAAGCCAACCTAATTACTCATGTACATCATCCGCAGGAGTCCAGCTTAACGTAAATACCGCGTTCTATCGCGTCGTTTAGAAATATATACGCCCCACACCAATGCCGGATCCCTACTTCTGGTCTTGTACTTCACAGCTGCATAGGATTTTCGCACGTCGCTGCATCCGAACGTGTCTCCTGTCCTGTATCGACGTTCAGCCCGTTTGTTGACACATATCCTGCCTCCACTATACGCATGCCGCACTACATGAGGGTCTGTTCCACTTCGTACGAAACTGTCTTTTTCAAAATATATCTTTTTTATCGATATCTCTCGTGCTCTATCTACTATATTTGCTTGTTCTGTTGTCACTGATCGTTGTATTTTTTACCGTTTTCTCCCAATAGCTGTTCGTCAATACCAATTTCTCAGCAGCGTTTCATTCGCTCCTGATATTCTCATTTGCCTCTCTATGGAAATGCGTTTTTCAGATGCATGTTTATGGGGGTAGGCGATATTTTTTTCTATCTCTTTGCCTGTGTCCTTGTTTGTGTCTATGTTCTTGTTTCCCTGAGTAGCAGGGGGAGGGGGATGGGTAATGGCACAAGACACAACTACTCCGTGTACCATTGTTTCATAGACGTGGCTATCTAGCTGGCACTGCCGCCGTATGTAGGATACGGCTGTCGCTTTACTTCTTAGTCTCTCGGCGTGGCTTTGTGCGTTCGTTTGTGATCGACTAGGTCAAACGATGAAGAGGACGAACAGAGCTTTGTGTGCGACCCCTTATGGCCTGTCCCTCACACATGTTCGTTCAAGCCGCCTCTGTGCCCCCGTGGCTTATTTGCATGTGTATTCCGTACGACGAAATTGTTGTTAGCTGTTGGCCGGCCTTGCGCTCATGCGCGGTTCTCGCTTACCAGCTCTCAATTTCATGCTACTCTCTTTAGCCCACTCGTTTTGTACTCTCTATCTCGCCTCAGGTTCTATTCATAAAGGATCTTTTAAGAAGGCAGGGAAATGTTTGCTCAGTAGCGTGTAACCGACAGTTGCTTTCAGCATCGTGTCTACGAAGTTACATTAACGCTACCACTTATTATTATGATGAGTGTTACCGCTTCAAGCTTTATAAGTATTATGGACTAACCGGTTGCCTACGTGACCGGTGGTGGCAGCAGTCTCTAGTGCTAAAGTTACCTATACAGTCGCTGTTTGCCTACACGCGTGTCCTATACGCTTAGTTCGGCCACTTCGATATATTATGACAGGCTGCTGTCGGTCCTTGTAGTGCTTGGATTGACGAAATACGTAACCTGCAGTAGATCATCCGCGGCAAGACTAAACGAAGCAGATCTTCGCATTTCCAACAGCATTCACGACCAATCGTTTGTGCTGTTTCCAGATTACGTTACCAAGGCCTTTACTCTGTTATAAATGTTGCCGTGCACCTACCGCAGAAAAGAAGTGAATGCAGCTGCAGGATTGCTTTTGCCGATACACATACATGCTAGCGTGCGCATAAGCCAAAAAGTGTTTCCTATCCCCATCTCTTTCACCACGCGTTGTCCGTGAGTAAATGACGAAAGGAAAAATATACGGCGTAAGCCGCATCAGTAATCAATACGGTGCAAAAAACATATACGAACATGGACTAAAACGAAAAAAAGTTTTAAAGTTTAAAAGAAGATATAATGTTCGAAGCCGACCGAAAAATAACAGAAATCGAACAGGAAACGATGGCTACAAAGGGTACAACGGCGTTGAATGACTGAATATGGCCGTCCAGGTATTATCTAAGTTCTTTAGAGATTATAGCGATCCCTATTGCAGATACTAATCCGTCACCAGCTATATTTTCCATTGACCGCAACTTGTCGCACGCTGCTTCTCTCCTCCTGTTTTCTGTTTCCCTTGTTTATATGAGACTTGTAATGTATGCTTAGTTAACAGGCTGTTAAACGCAATAGGACAACATAAAACTGACTCATCTACCCCCAACTACTCGTATGCCTGCTTGCCCATCCGTTGATTTTACCACTCGCTCGCGGTTCGCGTTCAGTGTAACGCTGTGCGAACCTCATATGTGTAAAGGTAGCTTTCTTGGTTACAGCCTACATGTACGTATGTCAATGTGTAAGTAAATTAGCGGGCATACGCATAATAAATACATATATACTGATAAATCCACTACGTGAATACATAGATACTGGTAGAACGCTAGAGGGTTCCTTTTTGGGGCCCAGAAACTGGAGTGAGATTGATCCACACTAACAAAGTGTGATTGGCAATATAACATAAAGACAGGCAATTAATAATCAAAAAACGATGCTAGGAATGCCGTGGGAGCAGGTACAGCTAGAGTGACGAGGGTCTGATTGATTAAATATACGTATAAATATGGGGCAAATGACCGTTACGTTGCTAGCGTGGAATGGGGCAGTTGTCTTTGTCAAATCGAATCAAAGGAACGGGATGATGGGCATGCAGCGGGCCAGAAGGAATCACGAGACTAGAATGCATACGGCCCTCGTAGTTGAAAGCAAAGTTCTCCGCAAGGCGTTGGCAAAATCACTGATACTTTTTTATATTTAACCAGCTTACATACAATTAAATCGCTTTGTGGGTAACGCTTTTTGTATTTAGTTACGGGATCATCTTCATCAGACGAACGTAAGCATTACTTACTGTACAGTTGGTAAAATCAAATAGACGAGAAGTTGACGGGAAATATTCAAGGTCGAAATGCGCTGAGACGCGTTAGGTCCAGTATTAGACGCATCTGCCACGTATTCGAGTGCCGTGCTAGCCCCACGTCTCATTACCCATAACGAAAACTGGTTGTTTTGACGCCAAACGAATAGTGGCACACCATTAAGAGAGTGCAATAGCCAACAATAAAAAGTTACGTGAAGGGCGTGGGGTTATTGAAGATAAGTGGCCGTTAGCGCCATCGGCACCCTTAGTTAGTGCTCTGCTTTACTAGATGTCCTTAGACGAAATAGACGTCATATAAGCTAGTAAGGCCACTACCACTATCAATCTCTTCTAAACATCAAGTTATCACAAATGACTACACCTTCAGGGCACAGAAGAGTCTCTATGATTTCTGGCGGCCTGTTAATATGTTCTAATTAAACAGTCGAAGGAACTGAAGAAAAGAAGCTAAATTTTACCTCTGTACGAAATTTGTCAAGCTCTAACTTCACGACCGCCTAGAAATTGAATGATTTTGTAATTATCGTCTTTTTTACGAGGTGCTTTGAAAATAAGTTGTTGATGAAAGTTTCTTTCAGAAAATATATTTAACGACTGGCTTTAAAAAGGTCAGTTGCCCTTTAGGCCAGGGCCTAAAAGGTTTCGACCATTCTTTTGGTCCCGAGTACGAGGTGCAAAGCTTTGGTTGTACGGCATGAAACTAGACTTTTTCGAAAGACAATTAACGTTATTATTAGACGTTAATAACTTTCGTACAGCTAATGTATTTTATGTCTTTTTGAAATACGTCAACGCTTCATACGGCAAAGCTGCCAGATAAAGCGTTGCTGAATTGGGGCCGGATTGTTGGCTTCAATAAACGTTAATGGCGTTCACTAAACCTATTTGCAGTTATCGTGCAGAGCACAAACCTTTCCTCAACTGAGCTGCGTACAAGCAGCTTCTTTCACACAGGTGCACACAACTTGCATACGTTCTCCGATTGTCTGATATTAGTATCAGAACTTTTATTTTATTCAGACATCTCCTGCATGCAGACTTCTATTAAATAATTTTGTATTTTTTGTTCAGTAGTGAACGGTTTCAAAAATTGCGGGCTATAAAAAGAGCAGGTTTCGGTGTAAAGTCATTTTTATTACAGGACCTGCGTTGCTCTTAAAATGTTTGCGATACGAACTGCATATTAGTGGCCTTTTACGCTAAAACTGTTTTCAGAGAAGACGGCTCTAGAACTCAATAAAGGAAGTATTTAAATGCTGACCATTCTAACGCTGTATACCCGTCGGAATAAACCTAAGCACGGGTGAACTTTTTCACAGACTATACGGAAAAAGCGTTTGTACTCTGTGGTCGACCATATTCGACGGGCTTACTTGACCTCATTGAATTATAATCAAGCCATTACTTAAGGTTACGCAAATACAAGCAAAAAAAAAAAAAGTTCATAAACCATACACACGGATCTTCAAAGCTCCGCAAGTGAATACCATCGAACGAACGCAATCAGCACTGACGGACTTTCCAATGAAGATTCGATTCAAGAAGGATTAATCGTTGCTATTTTCTGATTTTCGCCATTTGCCCAGTTACGTATTGCTGAAAGAGTGCAGATAATACAGATCATAGTAGCATAACTAAGCTAGACAAACACTGCCCTATTATTATGTCAATATTCATCGTTCAGAACATTTCTAAAATATCTATAAATCAAATTTAAACACCTACCCGGACGTAGAATATACAGTTCCTACCATGATTAATCCTTTGTTATTATCTCACGACGTAGCGGCGAAACTCAATGGGCTGTATATAAAGCTAACTGTATTAAAGCTATCAAGCAATGTCTGCTGTATTCAATAGCTAGTACTTACTAAGTGTGAAGGCTTTAGCAGTTTGGTCTATCCTCGAGGCGTGTGGGCGGCCAGTAACGTCCTCTAGGAAAACCTACGACTAGCAGACTCCCAGCTACTTGTCGTTCCCAGCCGGTATAAGCCTTTAGACGTCACTACTCCGCCTGGTGACGCTATTTGCCACGTTGGCAGAGGCACGCAGTGCTGGCACAGCGCCAAAATTACGAGTTGAGAACCGCTGTGGAATAAACCGAAAGGAGAAGCCTTTGCGTCCGACTGAATCCCTACGAAGCGCGCTTCGCGCCAATGTGGCAATGATTAGCATCGTACCACTAACGAACAATAACTACAACATTTCTATCGGCTATATTTTTCTATATGACGTTTATATCCGAAATAACTACTGCACCGATAAGTTGCAATACAGAAAGCGTAACTGCGTACCCTAAGTTTTGCAGTTGTACGCCGAATATATGTCAAACCCAATGAAACCAAGCTGAGCTAACAAGATTTGGCAACAACGTTGGCAAAAAAATCGTCTTGAATGCATAATATCGTTTATATAATATATCGACACATCAGTGGTCGATGGCAGAGGCAGGTGGTCTTACCACGAGATAAATATTCTGCTTTCCTGGGAAGGACATATTTCCATATTCTTATTTGACAACAGATTAAGTACTGCGGGTCATATCGTTATTATTTATGTAATGATGAAACATCTGTAAAAGGATCAGGGTCATGCTTCAAAAGGCTAGCCTTTACAGACAAGAGGTCAGACAATTGTTGTAGCACCCCCTTTGTATTTATTTGTTAAGCGTAACGTTTTGGGGTCTGGTATAATTAACGGCTACAATGTGCGTACGTCGGATGAAAGTAGATGTTCCCCATTCAGATCAATTTAGCAGAAAACCTAACGTCGGACAATTAGATGGTGACGTATTGAAAGAAACATTTCCCTCCAGTTTAGAGTTAAGTTTAATTGTTTAAAACCCATGCATCCACACGAAACGGATGTATATGTCTTCTCAGTTCGTCTTATGCTTCCTTCATAATAACATGCCGGTAAACGGTTCCGAACACCCAATAACAAGTACAACGAAAACATGAAACCGTATCGCGCTAGAGCTACTGTCGCTCATTAACGCACAGCTGAGCTGTACAATAGATGAAAACTTATGTGCAAAAAGCGGCGACTAATTATAATGTATGTGCTCCCTGGTACGTTCTAAATCCATGCTTCTGCACTCCGAAAATACGCCTGAATGTTACTCATTTGCAGCAAAGTTTACGCATTGCATTGTTCCTTATTTACGTCGCGTGATTCCGTCTTCTGATCCTGCAGCTCCATCGACTGTTCGAGATCGTGCATATAGACACCTTGAGACTTCCATAAGTACCTGTAGTAATCCTGTGGTTTGCTGACTTCACGAGGCTTTTCAAGGGAACGCGTTTACGTCAACTAGTTTCAGTCCAAAGGAACTGTGTCTAGTTTTTTCAAATCACGCTAGCGCAAACTTGCTCCTATATTTACAAACTAAATTCAGCTGATCTTCTACAGCTGGATGCCAAATACGTTTAGTTTCTGTTTGCTCTGAAAAAGTCAACATTATAATAAAAGCAATTAACAACCTGGCTGAATTAACGGATTTGCATCAACTGAATAGAAATATTTGGCATAAACGAGTAATAATGTTTTTTACTTAAACTTGGTTAGCTTTCTGGGTTGTTTTTAGGGTCCGGCTTCGTTTCATTTAGTGTTTAATAAATTAAACGCCAGACGAAATAGAAATGCGCGTAAATTCAATTGTACATTTTTTTCGATTCAAAATAATGGTTATTATAGAGTTTGGCTAGGATTCTACTGCACTTTTCCACTTTGTCGTGAAATCTATATTTGTCTTAACAGGCCGACTACTGAATGTTTCTTCATGGCGCTGTTTTTGTAGCATGCCTGCCAACATAATTATCATTATCATGGGTTATCAACGACATAGACGTAACGATCGCCAGTTTAAGCTTAGGATTCATTATGAGTATCACGACTACCTCTCAATAATCCAGTGGGTAGAAGTGGGGGGTATAGAGGTTCACAGGGATCAAAAATGGTGGTGTAGCAGCAAATAGTCCCATGTAAACTTGACATATTTCACTCCTATGACGATTTGCCGTTTGGATTTAGCTTTTATTCTTTCATTTTCGAGTTAGAGGTTTTCTGTCAACAGGATTCTTTCCTCTGGTTTACTCTTTAACTGACTGACGAATTTAAGTAAACAATGCATCATGGGCGAAAAAAACAATGTCTGATATAAAATCGTATAACATCATCGTCTTTATGTCTTAGTATCTCTAAAGTGTATCTGTGTCGTTACTTTCAGTCTAATGGGACTCCCCTCAGTCACGACATTAAATCGCCGAAAAAGCTAAAATCACTAGTTCTTGATTTAAGTGGATGATAGGTGAGCATATAATTAATCAGTTTTGTGTGGCCGGTACCGTATGACACAACGTACCGTCAGTTACCAGTTACTGACTTCTCTGAAATAAAAAAAATTCGTTCTTTTTTTGTCAGTTTTTCTCTCGCTTTGACTATAACTTCGATATCTTTTTTTGTTAGGCTATTGTGCCAGACCCTCTCCGGTTAGGTATAAACTAATGCACGTGTGTTCGACCCCTTCCAGTCTTCTTAAGAGTATCTTTCTACAGACGTTCAATTGAAAACATCCCGTATCAAGAACTGTACAGTGCCCCAAATAGGCTGAGATTGAAGATTCTGGTCAGCGTAAGTGGGTGTCGTAGGAAGAAAAAAGGAATTGTAGTAGCTCGGAACTGTACGGTCTTCTCTTCCAGCTTGCTCATTGACCAGCTAGCGGGTGAGAGACTATCCCTCTGTATGTTTCGGCAGTCTATCGATAGGTTTCCTTCGTAGTGGCTGCCAATGTTACGCAAAAAGGTTCCTCAGGTTTTGTCACTTTTCTCTGACTATGACGAATAGGACAAGAGTTAGACCGCGAGCGGGAAAACGAGCGCGAAAGAAAAGTTGAGAACCTATGCAGCGGAGGACTGACAGTAGGAATACTCTTCAGGGTCTCTGAAAAGGCTTATAGTATCGACCGTCGTTTCATGCAGGAAAGTGGATCGAGGTAACCCAATAGGTCACGTGAACAACCGCTGTTGCTAATCCTGATTCTGCCATGTTACCGTTATTGCTACTGATGCTGCTGCAGTCTTGGAACTGCTTGCTGTTTAATGGCATAAAAGAAATAAGTATAGAAAGAAGAAGCGCCAGGACGTCAACAACGATGCGCGTTTTTCAAACGTATTTTGAATAAAATCAAATCGGACTGGGCTGCTTTTCCTTCCCAATCCTTGCAGCAGCCGGCTTGCTCATTTCTAGTCCGTTTTTTTGAGGAGTGGCATAGCAAGGGCCAAACGTCAAAGAGGCGCCCGCAGGAAGGGACGGTAGACTGTGTGACAGCAGTATCCAGCTGATAAAGCAGTGCTTCTCCAGCTGGTGAGCTTCTTCCCTAACACTCACTTCACACTCAACATATCGTTTCTGCCGCCATATTTTGATAAGTATTCAAGCATTAACGCAAACCGCTTCTGCTTTTACCTGCCAGCTTGAGATCTTCTCTTGACTAGAAGTTCGTTCCGCGGTTGGCACATGTAGGCTCTAGTCACTCATGACTCTGTCTTTATCGTCACCGCCGGTGCGGTGTCTCTGGCCAAGCCGCGTGGATTTCTCCGCGCAGCAGTCCGTTCCATTGAAGAGGGATTCCCCGAATAACGAGAGAAAAACGAGTCTTACTGATTGAAAGACGGTGTACTTTTTCCATTGACCTTGGCGGCCTTTTTGGCTATTAGTCTTGACTTACTTAGCTCGGCGGCGATGCCATAGATGATGAGGGCCTTAGCTCTACTGTCGCCCATCCGAGTCTATTCTTGCCTGTTGTCACTACCCATTTTTCCCTCTTCTCTCGTATTTGCGTTTCCTTATGTATTTATTTATAGTTTTTCTTGCCTTTCGAACGAAACGAAAACCTTTTTTCTGCTACTGCTGCCACAATTATGAAGGATAGGGTATATATGCTTAGTTAGTCAGGCTGAAAACTGGTAGTAGGCGCTAGTTTAGGTTTTCGGCTTCATTACGTTTGGAAACTCACTTGCATGTACCATTTGCTGCGGGCCACTTCAACTGATTCACTGCACACAGTTCAGTGCCTCGAAGCTATAGGACTTTGCAACCTCCAAAGCAACCGTCTTTAGAGGACTCTCAACCTGCTTGGGTGCTTTTTTCCAACAGAATATTTCAGAGGCGGGTGTCGATAATCCTCAGGCGGCTAAAACGAGGGGTACAGTCGCTCATACGTATAAAAATACACTCGAGGTTTATCGTGGGCTGGACAGCCCAACTGACCCAACTTCTTAACAGGGAGGCATCGTTAAAATATGAACGGAAACGAAGATGTAAGCAAGAGGATGGTTCCCGAAGGGAAAAAGCGAATTGCGACTAGAAGAGTCGCTGCCAGTTTTTAGAGAGACAATATTTTGCGTGGAAGAACATGTTGAACTTGTTGGCAACTGTATGATCGCCAACTAATATGATCGCTTCCACTACAATGTTGCATATTCGATATGTACGATACATGCATATCACTCGATGCCCACAAACGCGATAGCGTTCGCATACATATGTATAGAGAAGGTAAAAAAAACTAGCTATTGGGAAAAGCCTAGATTAATATCTCTCTAGTGATGTTGCTCAGTCAAAATGGTCAGCAACCTCATTCACGAAGTCAGGACAAAACGAGGTCAAGCTGACACGGCTTCCAGGATTTATCAGTTTTCGATTAATTTATGGGATTGATACTGATTTCAACACGTGCATTAGCCATAGACACGAAAACATCTATGCAATTCCGATCAGTTTGGCAGAACCTAAGACTCTTGAATTCCAAAGTTTACCACAGGACCCCTTATTAGTCGCAGCAGTAATGCAAGCGTTCGGTTCATTTACTGTGAGATAGTGCGACAAAATCTGTGGCCGCTTGTTTTTAGTGCCTTTGCTTAATTTTTATTAAAGCATACAACAGGCCAACGGGGTAGAGCTCCTTTAGTCGGCCATGTGTTTTCTACAGAAATAGTCTTAGCTTTGTTAATAGATTCTCAAGCATAACGCAAAAACAAACAGCAAACAAAGTCAGCATGTGTGATATTGGTCCTTGAATTACAGATATCTGTTGTGTCGAGTGAGCTTGATTTTTTCCTACTGGTCCGTATTATAGACCGCCATGTTCTTCGGACAAAATAGCACACACAATGACAGATACGGGCTAAGATACAACCAGCAATGTTTGTATCCGGTGCCGATTAAGCTCCGTTCGACCCGAACGAAGATAATGTTGTTTAACAGAACGTATTCGCGCACTTCGAAAGGTTTCCAAAAAAGGTAGTTTCAAGCAGCCCGATTAACTATTTCCCCGAATCAATTCTATCACAGAAAGAAGTACATCCAATTCCGAAGGTCGGATTTTTACCGGATGGCGCTATTATTATTTGGTAGTTTCACTACATTAACATACGCCGATTTATTAAAAATGCTGGTTTTCAGTCTTAAATGCGAAGGAAGTTTGTATAGCATTACATCCAGCGTATAGAAGGAACCACTATTGTGACTTCGAAGGTAGGAGGCTCTGAACAGAGGCAAAACTAGTTACTCGTTTTTGCAACGTCGCCTATAAATATGAATTTAGCGAAACTCGGCTAATACAACTATGTCGTGGATGAGGTGATGGAGGGTTAGAAGTCAATACAACAAAAAAGCCATAATAGGACTAAAGAGCAACTAGGACCTGCGTTCTATAAGAGGTACATGCAGCACACTACTAAAAAAGCTAAAAGATATTTGTTGACTGCACCTAATACTTTTTAGTTGCTAATGGTTATTTAGAGTTGGGCGTAAATACGACCAAACACACAAGCAGGATTATTAACTCCGAACTGTAAGCTCTTTTCGAACGGATCCTGTATAAAAAGTCTTACAGCTTCATCTGAAATATGGACCCTCCTAAGAGGGCTGTAAATGTTTTATTATGAACTTGGTTTTAGTAATCTCATGGTGACTGGCTCTAACAAGATTGAATGCTACTGTCTTTCGAACACCAGCGATTCTTTTGATCCATGATAGAATATTTACTATCTGGATTCGCTGGTCCTGTATCTGGGAAGTCAAATAGATCAATTGATTATGAAAAAATTTTAATTTAATTTATTTTTTAAAAAAACATTTTCCGATTAGGCAGCATCATCCGAATCCGTGGATGCTGGCCACGCACAAAACTAAATGTATAATATGTAGAGCTGTGCGATTCGCCCAATCCGGTGGACCTTTTAAAGTTTGCAATAATATCTGAATCTGTCCCAAAGTAAAGCCTAAGCTTACTGAATGCGCATTTTTTGTGGATGAAAGTCCCACAGTATTACAATCTGGTCTGCACAATGCATTAGCTTATAGCCTACCTCAAGGAAAAAAATTAGAGATTCCCTATGTGGATAAACGATCGAGCATTTTGCATTGTGTATAGAACAAATTTATGGTCAGCTCTTCGGGTGACGCCTATTTGACAACTCAGTAACCTAAATGGGTCCCTGGCTTGTGCGAGACGGTGTTATCTCTGCTCAGAAAATAGCGACAAGAGATGCGAATTCAATTCGGACTTGATTTAGATTATCACCTGTTTGCCCGCGCGAGCCGCAGTTGCTAGATCTATGAGTAAATGTAAAAATCGCGAGACTGCGTTGAAAATAACGAACGATGGAAGAATTGACCATTTTCAACTCATTTTAGAGAGAACGACACAATTTCCTGTTAAATTTCAATGTTTCCTAGAGAAATGCATCCGCTTAATGCATGATCTTCACGGCGTTTAACCTCCGTCCCTTGTATTTTTACCTATAGCAACACACGTGCTACAGGTGATAAACAAAATAATCTGCAGCGCCTAGTCTTACGACTAAGAGCTGGCTTGATCATGATGTAATTTTTTTTACCTAATACTACAGTATGTTTTTAGTTTATACCTACATTTATACGGTGTTGTTTAAGTTCTCTGGCAGTATCCATCTCGAATACGTTGCGGCTATATATAGCTCATGATTCATTTACAATACATATGAATGACTGTTGATATACCTTGGCACTAGAAATGACAGAGATATAACCAGCGACGTGACCCTATCGGCATCTTATCACTATGATTGCGGTTCGCTCCTCGTCTCTTACTTATAAGCGCAACATGTATATGGATCAATATCCCATCAAGAGAAGCTTACAGCCATAAAGATTTAGGAATTAAGTCCGAGAGTACGTCGCAAAGCCGTCCTCATATTCGGAGGAAATCTGGCAACCAATGCGAAACGATGTACCAGAATTGACTAGGGGTCAAAGGGTCTCGAGTTCTGTAAATGAGGGATTCTCTCGTTTGATTGCCGCTTAGCCAGTTCTACGCAGTTGGGGCCATCACGATGCTGTCTGAGCTATTGTCGACTCTGCAGACGAAGACCGGATAGCCACATACAACCTCAGCGTGATATTGTAGCACAAAGGAATATACAAGATTTAGGCTGCACACGTTTCCCATAGCCGAAAACTACTTAGTATGCTTACGATCCCTATAAGCATGTACTCGATACAACGAAGGAGAACATACCAACTGCATAAAATTGAGGCAAATTGTTTACATCCGTTGTTCCGTATTCCACTTTTCATTGCCATCCAGGGAATAGGGCTTTTTCGTATTTTTTTTTTTCTTTGCATTTACAACGAATAATCAAACAGTTGCAGCGTACTCCAGCTGGTTGTAGAAAAAAGATACATTGATAAAACGAGGCGATCCTTCAGCCGTTATTATAGCATGCCTAATTATCATCTGCTTCGACGAGAAGCGCGGGTGGCGTAATGCTGAATCAGAAAATCGACACTGAAAGCTATTGTTGTTTTTAGTTAGCATAAAAACTGGCTCAAAAACATTCAAATATATGCGATTTGACAGATATGCAGGTAGACGGATAAAATGAAGCTAAATCTAACAAATCTGCATACAATTTTCGCAAATAAATTTCATCTATTTCTAATATTTTTAGAAAGGTAAAGACGAGGTAGCATTGCTACCCACCAATGAAAGAATATGAATGATTTGAAGAAAATTAGCAGAATATCTCTATATTATGTGACGCTGTGACGCCTATTCAATAATTTGTCTAAGTGCTGGTGCGTGATTCGAAGTTGGCATCTTTCAACGACTTTTTTTTTAAGTTTTCCACCTTTCAATCTGAGAATCTGAGGTTAAATATGTGCATATCCTGTAATTAAAAAGAAGAAATCGGGCTTTTTTTTTGGAAAACCGATCCAATATAATTTACTACTTACCAATAGAGAGTTCTTAATCTAGAACTAGAATTTCACAATCTGTATCTTTTTGAGACAGGTAAAAAGAATTACTTCCTTTCCAATCTAAGTACAGGCAAACCCATAAATAGAATTGAAAATATGAGTCAGATGTCTTATGAGCAAGTCACCAAACAGATCAAACAAAGGGCATTCATAGAAAAGATTACTATTTTATGATAATATTTAGTATCACAAAGACTGCTCGAATCTGTGATGTATACGACACGTTTCAAATATAGTCCAAATATTCATTTAATACAATACAGTTCATTTTTGAAGTCTCTGTGTGCTTCAGCCCCAATGGCTATTGTCTATGCTCTCCGATAACTGCGCGCGGGGTAATTGGTTTTGGCGCGCTTTTCCCTTTCCCTCGTCTTTCCCCATGACGGCCGACGATTAGCTCTCTCCATCATGCAGTCGGGGCTGTCGCCTCTTTCCGCCAGGCGCATGCTCTGTGTTGTTGTGTGTGACTATTGCTTGATCGGGTTGTCTACACGCAGTCACTAGCGGCTTCGTTCACAAAGTGACCAGCAGCAGCGGTGTTTCTGTTGAAAAAAACTAACGCTGTGCAGACCGAGCGGAAGCGGTTAGTCACCCGATGATCAGCTCCTTCTAGTATTTACCGCAGCTTTAGCTATAGCACTAGTTAAATATCAGCCGAGTATCTTTTTGTTAATTCGGAATGGTGAGGAGTTGAACTGTAAATTATTCCTACAAAGGAACGCAAATACACTGCAAAAAAAACGCCGTCAAGACTGCTAAGAGATTCTTTCAGTGGCCAGTCAGCTGTTCAGGGTGTTATTGTTAATTATGCTGTGTGGATCTAGGCAGGAAGCCGGTTTATCTACCGCCCTCTTGACCCCGAGAGCAGGTCGATGCTCTGGCACTGACAGCAACTCCGAACGGTATTGAACCTAGCGGAAGTAACAATAAAGATTTGCCTCTTGGAACTGCCTGTGCATGGTCTGTGTATGCAATACCTGTGCGTACGTCAGCTGTGCATTGCCAGCCGACAGCACACGTCGAGTGGTAGCTGACTTAGCCAGCCCACTAATTAGCCACGGGCAATACTGCGACAAAGAATGGTTGTAACTTTGATAGAGAGCATACATCTGGCGAGTCGGAGTAAATGGCATAGAAGGAGCGGTACTTGGACTGATCCACAAGGAAAGCCAGCGTGCTAACTATTAATACACACCGGCCTGCTAGGAATAAAATACTCCCTCCACTCTGCAGTTTCAACACAATAGCAACGCGCTTTGACGGGCGACGAGAACTGCCGATGTGGCGCAGAACTGAAGAGTCATAAGGAGCGGCTTAATCGCGCGTCAGCAGCCATTATTCATCGCTGTTGTCGGTCGTTTGCTGCTGTATATCAATCTATTTGATTCAAACTCGTCCGTGTTGACGTTGGGACAGGGTTCAACGATAAGGACAACGGCAGTGCCAGAAGCGGCATGGCGCTAGCAAGAACAGTTAAGCTGACAGGACAACCAGCTGGTCGCAACTGGCATATTAGGAACAACTTTTAACTTATGTACTTTGACGGATGTCCCTCTCCTGATCTCACGCCAGAGAGAGTAGGGCTAGCATTAAAAATCCCGCAGTAACGCGAAAGGGAAAACACTTACCGAATCTCAGAGTCATCCTTGAGCTGGCTCAGTTGATCCCCTCAGCCTTCCTACAAACACGTCGACGTCTGGCGGTGACTGTGGCGCCAGCTGTATCGCTGGCCACCGAAATGATGTCATAATCAAGAAAAGTAGACATAGAAACTGGAGGTTGGTATTTGCTGATAATAACGTGATTAGGCACAAATGCGCATGTAGAGCGAGCCACAATAATCGAAGCTAGAGCGGTTGAGTAAATAGCAACAGTTTGATGCCATTGAAGGCCTGCTATAACTGCTAGGCCGCTGACGTGACACAGGACGAGGCAGCTGGACGATAACGTGAGGAGTTTGTGGTTAGTTTGATTTAATCAATAATACGTGTACAGGCTACATTATACGTGTACATGTTCGCTGCGTAACAGATAGGCCAACAGTAGTCAATGATCAATTGAATGTGTAGCTGACCGGAAAAATCGTGTCTTTCGTCAGACGCACATGTTTTGCGATACTCAGCATATAACCGCCCGTCAATCAACGATAAAAACTCGTTCGGCAAATAATCGACGAATCTGGCCTAGTCAATAATGTAATTACATATGATACGTGTAAGTGTTGATTTATCGACGTATAGCTTATTCTGATGCGCTGAGTTTTGCATTGAATGGCAGCTATGTATCTACGGTTCGTTAACGTAAGTTCTAAAGTTTTAGCAGACATCAAACACAGATAGAGGAGACCTTCAAGCAAGGTACTTTCGCTAACATAACGCATCAGTGGGCGTACGTGCAAATAAACATGCTGTTCATCCGTCTGTTGGCAAAACGATCGTACGGACTCAGCATATGCATGGTGCAAAACAGTTGAGCCACGGGTTGCATGATACTGCTGACGATATCGTCGCATGCAATTCCATGCATGTACCGCGGATCCCCCAGCGAAGTTCGCCAAGGTGAGCAAGTTTCGGGCTGGACAGGTAACGTCAACTGATGGGCATGCACAGATCGACTGATACTGCTGCTGTGGCCGCTGTTGAAGCCCCTTTGTAGATTTCGTTCAGGGAAAAGAGGCAGTTACTCTCTCTATAGATTAAGGATATGCGGGAAATGTATACGAAGTGTATAATGCCGTACTGCTCAGTGGATTGTGTGTTGGTGTGTCTGACACTGAAAGCAACGCGAGCTCATCAGTCAGTCGGCCGGCCGGCCGACGGCTTTACTGCCTCGGCTGCGACAAACATTAGAGATTCGCTCGTTCTAACAGCGAACCGTCGTAAAGCTCGAGCATCGACTGCTTTAGGCCGCTCTTCGTATGGCCCAGGGTGACTGCGGTAGCGGGGTGCCATTCGAGTGTAAGTAGCTGCGATAATAGAATTGATGGAAGAAGCGGCAGTATTATTATTAGTACTTTATTCTCATAAAGTGGAAAATGTCATAGGTGCCTTGTGCTTTGGGACGAGGTGCTAGTGTGGCCTGTACCAACGGATACGCGCGTGTCCGAAATCCTGGGCGCATCCGTTGGCGATAGGTATATATATATACACAGATACTAATTCTCGTGACAACTTTTTGAAACGTTTTTTTTTAACAAAGCATGCACCTGTAACAGCAGCAGGCAGTCTATTGGGTTAAACTGAGCGCATGTTGACTCATACTGGTCAAGAGAACTATCACTATTGTTACTGAGTTATTACTGAGAACAGATTATTGAAAGATTTTTCTCGATTTCTATTTGTGGTGCAGTCTATTCAAATTAAACAAAAATTATATTTTAGGTTCTTTTTTTTCTTTATTCTTTATTCTGGCAAGACTCCAAAAGAAGAAAATCAATAGACAACTTCTGTTTCGATATGTGAACACACAATAGGGCAAAAATACATTTTTAATATGTATCGCATAGTAAACAAAATCGAACATGGAAAACAAAGTTTTACATGTTTATGTCTTTGAGACGATCACGTCATTATCCGAAATTTTTAGAATACTATAGTATTTAACATATCGCCGTTTTATATCATAGAAAATATAGGGACGATTTGGAAAAACGTTCTATCGAAACTGTGTGCCAACTTTTACTTTGAAGCGAACATTATTTGAATAACCAAAAACGTTGATGCAGTTGTAGTAAGCAATAAAGTCAATTAAGCGTTCTCCTACACCATGAGCTTATTTCCACATGCAGAGTATTACCCTCTTGCGGTTTTTTTTTTTGAAGCACAAAGGACTTTATTTTTGCCAGTGAATAAAGAGGGACTAGATTTGTGTTTCTCACACACGTTGACACAGCGCCTTTTTTTTTGGTGTCTGTAAATATACATGACAAACAAAAAAAACAGAAACAAGCAGAATATTCAAAGTTACCTGTTGCTATATGGTGGCTAACTACTATTCGATGGGACGAATGAATTAAAGTGATGGTCGGTCCGGATATTACGTCGTCAATTACGCTACGTATCTCAAAATTAGCTGCCGTATATAATAGACACTCTTAATTATACAGAAGCAAAGCAGCTGTTACCTATTGCTATTATCTAAACTGCTCTCTGGAAAATAAACAGGATGCGATACGAGGTTTGCCCACGAGGTAGAGGACTTTAACTGAAAGAGTACTTTTTTTTTGGTCGATTTTTCTCTCCGGGAAGAGAAAGGATAAAAATACCTTTTGAACTTTTTTTTTTTTAATTCTTTTGAATTGTGTTAGAGAACCCTTAGAGGGCTGTAAGCCGCCATGAATAACATCTTAGTTCTACCACATTTCAATATACCGTCCACTCCTGTAATTTTACGCAGCTATTGGCTGCATCTGTTTGAATCTTCCTCAGTAAAAATTAAGCCTGTAGTTCCACAATAAAGTTAATGCATCATATTATATGCCTAATATCACAGTCTTTACGGTGTGTCCTAAAGCTTATTTTTATTTGTGTCAGACGACCTTTATTGTCCTGACATCATATAAATGTCATTTGTCTATTAGGCTTATCAGTATACGGTTACATTGTCCAAACGCGTTCAGCGAGTAAGAGAACATTTTCGTCAAATAAAATATCGCTGTAGTCGAAGTTTTCTTGCCTACCAAGTGAAGTCGTGTTGAAATTTTGGAAGATGGTCCATAGGATGTAAATAGGTCACAATGTAGTTACTACTGGACTAGTTGTATGATCTTTTTAAGAGCGTTCGCTATTTATAGAATACATTCAAGACAGGCATATGTATAATTATCTAGCACACTCGAACCTGGTTTACTACGTTTGTGATCCAAATCAGAGATCAGCGGAGCTCTAAACTGTAGCTATGGCCGACAGCACTGATATTATGCTTGGCTTTGCACGACGTAAATCCAAGAAGAATAGCAGGTTTTTTTTTAAAAAACGGCCTCCCTTATTAAGGCAGCTGATGTCTATCTGGCCTAAGAATAATCAATGAGTGAAACATAAACATGTAAAACAATATGGAAATTTATCGAGAGCTTTCAATTGAGAAAACCGTAACTTAGTGCAGACTTACGACACAAACAGTAAACACTGCTTCTTCACTGTTTTGAAGTTAGATATGATTTTGCTAGAACAATTAGTTATTTTTTGCTGTGTTTAATTAGCTCTGTAGGGTAGTAATTCACTACAAAAAAAAAAACAAGATCAAGCTGAAGATGAACTCGACTACACTTTTTAGATATTGTATATAATTTTAAATGGTATTTTGGTGTCATTCCTCAAATTATACTAAATTGAGTTTTTTTTGTTGTATTTTTTTTGGGGAAGGAATAAAGAATTTGCGCTTCTGACGACTCTATTGTTGTGTGTTTAAGGGTTTAGGAGCAGTTCCGATATGCGGAGGGATGCGGAACTAGATACAATACACTCCATATTGTGGGCTAACCATCTCAAGCAACGCTGACTAACAAACCTAAACGTAAGGCCCAAGACTACTTCTTCTAAAAATTTTAGATATTTGTAGGATCATATATGAATGTTACGTCATGCCTGTAAGCCAGATAAACTGACTTATTGGCATTGAATATCTGCTTTTTAATTTTTTGAAATTTTTTAATCTTTTTTGAATTTATTGCAAGTACGCAACCATGTCGAAATCCAAAAGGAATAGACGATTTAATAATATGCAACTAATAATCCTATAGCGCCACCGCGGAAAAAAACAGTAATGTTCTATACAAGTCCACTACAATTAGCTCGAGAATAAAACGAACAAGGAATGATAACTTTCCATTAAAAAATAGGATGTTCATTTCTTTCGAGGGGCAACGACCTGATCGTGAAAACCGTTTTCGTACAAGGTTATGCATCGTTCCAGCGGTCATGATCCTTTCCATCCATACTTAACCGCCATATAAAAAAGGAATAAAGGCTGACTTAAAAAAACAAACGACCAGAAGATCCTTAGCTAGCTATCGCTCTTGCTTTGTATACGCCTAAATAGGTCATCTGTGTTAAATGAGCGAGCAGTTTCCGACGACACAAAGTCTCCGACAGCATTTGTTATTGCGTCCAGTTAGCTTGTAAACAGGAGAATAACTATCAATTCAACAAGGCAATAACCTACAAACGGATCTACAAACTAAGAGGTTTCCCTTTCTTTACGTTTTTATATCTTCCGTGGCTATTTGCCTAATCGTGTCGAGAATCAGGGCTGTTAAAGGGCTCTTTTCGAACAAGCACTTCTATTCCTGCCATCTTGAATGCATCACTTTCTTCATGTTTCTGCAGGACTCCTCGCTGCAAACTCAGGCACATATACGGCCGGCCACTCCCGCAGAATAGCAGCTGAATAGTAGGTCGGAAGGCTCAAACGCTCGAACTAACTCGATGTCGTCATCACGCTGCTTACTGATGTTGAACTACCACCCGTTCCCGACGCTCGCCCTACCTTATTTGGACAGGAATCGTTAGAGGAGCTTAATGAACTGACGGTCTACATCTTTAACATCGGTGCGCGCAACTTTTCATTGCGTATCTTGCTTATTTATTCCATTGAATAGAATAACATCACAAGCGGTGATTAGCGCTTGATGACGCAACGTACAAACTAACGGCGATGCGCAATTCGGATGTGATTAAAATACTCGCCAGTGCCCTTTTAACCAGAAGTCATCTAAGCCAATCTCGGTAGTAATAGTGCACCTTGACACAATACGAAAAGATACTTTTGGCTTTACGAAAAAAAAACTGGTACGTCGTAAAAACAGCTGAGTCCCGAAAATATCATGAATGTAACCCTCTCTTCAATAAGCCTCTTTTTTAGAGAGAGTTATTACGATCTTCAGCTCCAAATGTATCAGGTGGCGGCGTTTGAAGCGGGTCTGAATTAGAAGAATGCTGATCCTGACGTATTCCGTATGACTGGTAATTATCCAAGGCTGAAACACTGAGGCCATGAAGTTAGTGTCGTGGCCTTCATTTAGGTTAGTTTGCAATCTTTCCATGCCTTTAAACTTCTGACAACCAGCGGTCAGGTTTCAAACAATATGAACGCAAGTTTGTTACAAATCTCAACACCGAAAGGATGCAGCATTACGTCCTCACCATAGTTAGCTGTGGGGCAAGGTTACACAATAGATGTTTTACCCCAGTGATCGATAACGTCTGTTTGACGTGACGATAACGTGACCTTTGTTATCTCGTACTAGTGCCTTGGCGCATTAGTTAGACGACAGAAGGATACCAGTACGCTGATAATTAGCACGCCCGTGATTTATCTGATTAGAGATCGAACAATTATTGTGCTTTAGCTGTGGCTAAGTGACAAAAGTCACATAATAGAGTAAACGGCCAGAGCGAAACTCCATAACACCTTTTTCCAAATTTTTGCCAAATGTTAGAATGACAATGCACAGTTTTGCAAAAGTATTTACTTTAAAAATATTTAACTTAATAGATTATTTTAGCTATACTACTTACTTTAAAGGGGATCTGCTAAAATCTGTTTGGTATGCCAGCGAAAAGAGAAATAGTATGCCGTATAGACTACAGAAACCCAAAGCGATTGAAGCCTTAAAAGCTTCATCTGCAAGTCAGGTAGTTTTAGGTGTCGGTAGTTGACACATGTCCTGTTCACAACCTGAATGTCATCATCTCTTTCCACTACCCAAAAATGCAATACAGGTGATAAAGCACATTGAGACAATCTATATGGATACTATATAAACATAGTCCAATAGCCGTAAAAGACAGCTTATTAAGCACCCAAACAGTGATATATAGAGCTTAAGCGGATTGCGGCCAGAAAACGCCAACACAGGCAGCATTACTCGTATAATTACAACGCAATTTAAATTGGTCCGATATAATTAAAAACGATTGCAGCGACTATGGGGTAGTAATTCACGCTATCAAACTACATATATAGATTACTCATACTCAATTAAAGTTGACAGTGAGTGGCCGTTAGAGTTAAGATTTCAAAGAGTGATAGTTGTTCAACGTCCATAGACTATGGGCGCTGGCACCATTTCACTTGCAATCTACCGTGGCCCCCACTTTAGCCTTCTTACGTCGTTTTAAAAGTACGGCTAACTCCAACTAAATGTAATGACGCTTATTAATTTGGTAGGACTAGGTAATAGAGCAATAGGCTATGCAAATTAATTAATCTGACCCCTCCACTAACCAATGCTGTAGGATTCTCAGTCCTATACAATTTTTGCCAATTGTGCTTGAAAAAATAACTTAAGTCATCAATAAACCCCTCTGGGCATTGTCAATCGGCAGGATTAACGCGGTGTTAGTCTATTACCGTAAATTCACTGACGTGCGTATGGCGTCATTCTGTTATGCATCATACGCTAGAGAAATTCATATAAAACACGTGAGGACTTTCTCACTTGACCATTCGGCTATACATAAGCCATCTAGAGATGTGGTGTCACAAACTCCGCCACCCGCCCTAATTAAGGAGGACCACAAAAAGACTAAGCAGTGATAATTTATTTACTACATTCATTTATTTCTATTGTACTAGACTATGCTAAATTAACAGCTCCAGGCCATAGACGTTTGCCTTGCTTAATGATGCGTTCGATCGAAGTACGTATTGCAAGTTGCACGCACAATATAGTTTCAAAAGTAATGGTCGTCCGCTAAGTTGGAAAACGGATCAACTTGGAAAATAATATTTAAGATCCGAACTACTAACTTTAATTCGGAGTTCTGGGTGTGTAATAGAAATTACCGTATTTTAAGATACCAGTAGATTTGTCAAGTTTGTTTCGAGTTCCGCCAAAGTGCTGCAGTAAATGGGGTCGCTACGTCCATCAACAATCCCTGTGTCGCCTGCTTCCCCGACATTACCCACGTTACTGGAGAAAACTATTTAATTCATCCTCGCAAAAATAATGTGGAAACTCTGGGGGCAGCATCTGTGTCGTTAACGTTTACGACTCTGTCTGTATGTAATTGAACAAGATTCGTCATAACACGTATGTATGTATAAAATATGGTTTCCTCTTCTAGCTTTGGTATTTTTGAGAATCCCAGTTCTATTTATTTAATTTAAAAGAATTTGCGTGCTTCATGAAGTTGTTCGTAAAAGAGCACAGATACAGTCTTAGTATAAAGATTAACGTACTGCATGAACGAGGTCTTTATTAGGATAAGATTTTAAGAAAGACTTCGTCTGAATACGAGGTAAATGCAGAGACTGTCTTAGGGTTTGGTGTTGTTCGATGTCTGTCGACTATTTGTAGAGATGACTCTTTTCGTTTCAAAGCCCAGTTATAGGTCATACTGTATACTGCTGAGTATCTTCCGTCGTAATTTCACCGGAACAGTGGTTCGAAGCGTTAGGAAACTGTCGCCTTTTTCGTTTCACGAGACTTCAGGACAAATATTTTGTAACGGATACCTTAGCCAAACGCTGAATGTGGCTGGCTAAGCGAAAGCATCTCGAACAGTCTCAAACATTTCCCCGTCGTCATGAATCCTTCTTAGTAGACGTTTGCTAGAGGCAGCTCGGGACATATAACATTTACTCCGTAATCTTTACTCCATAATCTTTGAACGTGCGCTCCTCCTGCAAGTATTCAACGGTGCATCGCTGCGGCAGAGTCCCACGGTACAGTTTGTGCACAGAAACATCTCTACTAACTCCTATTGTTACCATAACCGTAACTATTAGTAGGACTTATACACGACAATTGAATTTGTTATTATAAAAAGAAAAATATCATCTCGGTATTGCTTTCAAGGTGCACGAGTTAATGTCACCGGAGAGAAATTATAATAATGAACTGCCATCTTTCAGCTCTAGACAAAGCACTACCATAATTGTAAAGTTCGTATTCGGTTTCTGTCATATCAGAGAAAGACTTTGATAAGACTGGTCAGAAAATCATTATTAATTTATATTTAAAAAAAAAAAACTTAGTTTTTATACACCTTACGCCTTTGATACAGAGACAAAGGCGTAAGGTGTATAAAGAGACAACGAGAATATCAATTGGCAATTGACATAATTTCCAATTTTTTTTTTGTAACTTTTGAACTTTCCGACCGTTTCGAGTCCATGCATTTTTGGGACTGTTGATCTTCTATCAGCCGAAAATGTTATTTATTAGGATTTTGTTGTATCTAGAATATCTGAGAACACTTAAGCGACCTTAGACCTACCATTATCACTTGAGGTGTGACTATGACTAAAAAAGCTATTTGGTGATAAGCAGAGTTCTGGCTAATGACTGGTAAATAGCTTACCGCTTACCGTATTGAAGCTTCAGTCGCAGTATTTATGGCGGCTACACTCAATATATACGAATGCCAAAAATCACATTACTCTCCTAACACATACAGAAGATTTATTTCGAAATTTTCGAAATATATTTATGTATAATGTAGATATTTTTATCTAGCTCTCAAACGTAACGCCTTAATAGCGTTCATTACAAGTGAGAATTTGATTGACAGATTACTTCAAACGGCACGATGTCTTTAAATTTGAGGACAGAGTTAATTTCAATGTCAAGCTCGAATTGGGCGATAACCTAATGAAGTCGAGCAGTGTATTTCGCATCTATACTGTTCCTGTACGACATGCGACAACATTCGTTTTCTTCGTGTCTTACGGTAGCTTTGTTTGGCGAAACCACTCTCTTAGCACTCCTTAAGTTAGCATCCTTTCTGGCCGGGCTTAGCAGGATACAGTTTAGCTGCTCCGAAATATCAGAGATTGCGAATACTTTTACGAACCATTATTTCAGGGGCTGTAAGTCGACACAGGCCGGACAACCGAACCACTCGCAAAGAAGCTTCTCATTCTGGGGATAAGACTGTTAAGGAGGGAATTATCGAACGAAGAGCTTCCATTTGCCCCGACAACGTTGCTCTTAACAGCTAGAAATCCTGGTAGTAAAACTGACCTTCGTTTTACGTATAAGATTAAGCAGCTAGATAATTACGTTTACTCTCGTTTAGCACGAATACCGCATAGGTCAATTTTTTTTGTCCAGAGCGCCCCTGAAGTAAAATTATTAGTTTCAAGCCGAACATAACAATTGCTAGTGCTGAATAATTACCAACGTATGCATGTCAAGACGGCACAAGCAACAATGCTTGGTGACATAATCAGCTGGTACAGTGTAGCCATAGATCTATAGATCGGATGCTTAAAGGATATTGAATTTTGACCAAAACCAGTTATATTTTAGAATTCAAGTAAACGTAAGAGCGGATCAATTTAAGGATACCATTTAAACAGCTATGATTCATAGGTTTATGAGTCGCATACATTGATAGGATGTGCAAAAACGTATCGGATGGGCATTCAATTTTCACCTACTGACATCAGTTTGTCAACGGGTACATATTCTGTACTACTAATAAGAACTACACCAACCGGGTACATTAATACGAACCCACGCGACGCTCGTCATTGTTTGGGCGTGCGTTGTTCGTAGATCCGTTAAGGCACGGGCGCGTGCACTTACAATACGTTCGATGTTACGAATAGTGATTAGTTGTTAGATGTTAGATATACGCATATATTATATTTCATCAAGGCGCATTCAAACAGTTAAGCTATCATTCGAAATTATTCCAAGCAAATACGAATCGTTGGATACATCCAAATCGTTGCTTTTTTTCTCTGAGTAACAGGAGGCCAAAAGCTTAGTACTCGCTAATTCATATTTAATTAATAATCTAGCAGAGCAATCGTAACGACGACTGTCGTTCAATAATTCAGTTACATCTATTTAGGTCCAGAGTTGAGTGCCTGTTGGGAAAATGCTTCCGAGGTAGCAGGACTATGGCACAAGAGCACCGCTTACCGTCGCAAAAATAAAGCCGAAAGAATCGTAGCAGGTAACTTGTATGAACAATACGAAAAACTTTCATCGTCGCCAATCTCATGCACACGCAAGCCTAGTCAGTAATTAAATTTAGGCAGAGTAACGTGTGTAATGACTACATGAGGGCTATGTGCGACGTTGATGAAAATATCGCCAATGAAAGCATCATATACCCTCGGAAGAGACCTGTAAAGCAAAAGTTAGTCAGTGCACAAGCTTGTAATGGCTTGATCACTCAGCTAATTTACCGAAAGGGAGATTTTCTTGTACAAGATACATACCATGACTAATTGAGGATTGTCACAAAGTTAGACCCTAACTAACGAGAATACGCGACAGTGGCCACCTATGTGCTCAATAGAAGAATTCTACTAATTCATTTGTGGGAAGCGTTGTAATGCTTTGCTATAATTATGTCCATTTGTTTTGGGAATAACACCTGCACACTATTCCTCACCCAACGTTCCGTCGTTGTGCAGGCCCCAACGCCAAATCTAACCAGCTGAAGCCCATCCAACGTGGTTTTCTATGTGAATGCAAATAGAACGTTAGATGTTAGATGTACGCAGCAGACGCTATACCTGGGCCTATACGAAGCATATGTCACTCAGGAGTAAATACAGTACGTACGTATTAAGAGTGGCTAGAGCCATTTTATCAGAGGAAACCTATTCGGAATCAAAGTTCATCGTCGTACCTTTACTAGGTCATATTCGTATAGAACCTGAGGAGGTTTAAGCGCTGAGACAGTGGACCAAGTGAGAATAATTCACAATAAAATAGAAATACAGACAGTATCACGTGCATATTTTTTCGGTTATTAGTCTACTGATGAATTCATTTTCGAAAGTAACCTAAAAAAGCCTATAGTGTTTTAATACATAGCCTAAGCTCCAAATGTTCGATTGCGTATATATATTTTCAAGGATTGGATGTCCCTATTGGCCAATATTATGAATGAGAAAATCCATTAGCATTAAGACGATGGCCGGGCAGCGATTGCGACTTGAAACGTTCTAATTAACTGAACGAGCATCCTTATATTCGATGCATTCCTAAACGCACACACAAACAGTATAGGCATCTAAGAGGGCATTCCCTGGAGGATCCATTGTTAGCTATCTTCTCCATCTTGACTAATGCGTCTCATCAGGCAGCACGAGAAGTCAGGCGGACGTATAACAAAAACGGATAGTGTTCAAGGTAGGCCGGTATTGAGTTAACACTCGCTAACCGTGTCCTCTGTATTTGTCATGGGGGATGAGCAGTTTATGAGCGTAGTCTTGCCCACTCGGCACTCACCAGCTGCCTACGTACGCTGGCACTGATGGTATTAGCGGCGGCTGCTCCCTTATCCCTCTGCGTAACAAACTTCCCGTCGGTTCACTAATAATGACATCATGTCGAACTAGCTTTTAATCCTGCTCATGTTTTGAAGCGTTTCTCTTGTCTTGATGAAAAAAACTTCTCACTAAGAACGATCATCTTCCTCTAGCTTGCGATAGCTAACAACTACTCCGCGGAATAGCGACAGGACTCTGACGAGAAATCCCTTTACTGCTCGCTTAGCGTAATTACTTTCTTTCCACCAATTTTTGTTGCTGCTTCCCATGTGAATTAAAGCATAGGGCAATAGCGTACGGCTGTTCAGCCTAACCATGTCTTAAACTGTACGACCGCGCTTGGTGCATGATACTGACGGTAATAATCGTCATATCTAGCGCTAGGTAAAGCTCTTTCTTGCGCACCAGCGAGTGTTCGGTCATTGCTTCACATCGACGTTTAGGCTTCGGCCGTTGGCCAAATGCAGATAGTGATTGCTAGGAAGTAAGTAAATTGTCTTAGTCTCCGACTGGGCAAATGGGCAAGGACAAAGACCGGTTCCTGTGAATCTTCAGACGATAGAAGGCTCACTCGCTGGCCGTCAAAGAAGGTTCCCACTTTTCCAGGTTCACACCGCAAAAGAACAAGGCCTTTAGATTAGTTGTCGACGCCTCTATATACAATATAGGTAAACGAAATATACAGTCCATAGGAGACGAATGTCAAGTTCACGCGGCGCGTCATCGATGATCGAGCACAATTATCTTTTGAGCATACCTATGTTTCTAGGCCTTCGCAATAGCTCGGTCGATGAGATTGGAAGGCGAACGGCTAAACAGAGGGCAAAAAACCCACTCGTCTGACAAGGAACGAACATGCTACATGCTATACACGCCGTGTGACGTATTTCTTGCTATCCAGTGAGGGTGTGGTACCTTTATTGTGGCTTATAGTAAATTGACTTGTATACATCCGCTCGCGGACACGAATTTCGCAGTTTTAGCGCACTTCCTCCTAGTTTATCTGTAGAGTTTAATAGACGAAGCTAAATTTCTGCTGCTAAATATCTGGTGATAGTTGATGTCAGGGGGCGCAATGCTTGACATGACTACCTTTGAGTTAGATGTCTAGTGACTTGAAGAGTGCTTCTTACTTGGCTGTCTTTATGATGACACACTGAATTATCTTTCTCCACCGCCCCACCGCGTTGTTTTTTTTTTTATCATCCACGTATGTTCGATAATCTGTGTAAAATGCATTTCTATGTGTGTGTATATTTGCCATACGATTGTATAGAAACGCTTAGGGTCGCCACGCAACCGTTTCCCATACGCCTTTGTCATGTTGATACAAACAGGCTAACGCAGGGTAAATATTTCGATTGAATTCGCTGGCAGTATTTCTATTACACCCTTAGAATTGTTCTATGCGCTTCGGTACATATCTTGTGGGTGGTTTGTTTCGACAAACGCTTGCAGGCCTTTTGCATGAGAGAAAAAGATCATACTGTCTGATAAACAGAATTTGACTTTTGCGGAAGAAACGCAAACCTTTTCATGAACTGAGTCTCATTGAAGTCTTACTAACAGGGAGAAGAGAGACGGCAGTAAGACGGGCAATAATTCACTAATAATATTGTATAATATTCATAATACGTCGATTAGGAACTGTCTGTACATCTGTATGTAACGTAATCCTTCGGTCCAAAATCGCCGACCCTTACGATCAACTTCTATAGGTGTGCATGTATGTACGTTCTTAGTAAAGATATACCGGCAAGTTAGCGCCATCAAATTAGCTGAATCTCATAGCGGCCTGATAGATAGACGGATGACTCGACTTAATCTAGTGCCTCGATGACGGTCTTGATTGATGCGGCAACGAAGAGTGTGTAAAAAGGACGCCTTTGTGCTATTTATATTTGTACGAAGCAGACGAACTTTGAATTACTCGCGATTTCAATGCTTCCTGTTAGACACCTAATAACTCGAAGTGGTTAGTTAACAACTGGTATAACAATAACCTCGCAAGCTATCATAACATTCTGGATTTGGTTGTTAGGGGCCGCTAGCAATGTACATACGACGGTGCTAATTAACAGAGGGGAAGGAAACACTTGTAGTAGCCGAGAGTTTGTTTACGTATAGGTTAATACCCTTGTAAACATTTTAGTTGCACAAGAAAAACAAACCTTATAAACTTAATGTTTTCCTATCAAGAATATATGCAAAGTACCTGACGATGACAGGTACACAGAACTGAGGTGACCGAATACCGCTTTATCCATTATGAAAAAAGAGAAACAACTGACAGAGTATTTCTAATTGGACCAACTCGCTTACATACCAATAATCCGGAACGACTTTTGCCGAAATAGTCTCATACGTTTGTTTCTCTGATATTTATGGGAAGCTAGTGAAACGGTTCCTGAGCGCTAGAGAACCTCAACTGCTCCAAACATATTCATCATTGAGTTAATCAGTTGTCTGGTCCGGTGTCCTATACGATCTACTGTTTGTGCCGAAGGTCTTAACCACGTGGAACCTGGATAAACTCTAACGTCAGCATTGAAATCTACTCTGACACAAAATCTAAGGTGAATTGGATAGCGCAGGCTTCTTTTGCCTGACGAGTTTGGCATTGTCGAATTGGCACTACTTAACATTAACTTTCTACAACGTACCTCTGTTTGCGACAGTGTTTGTTCGTTGTCTGTAAAAACGGCTAAACGTTATTACATGAAACATTATAGCTATGAAAAATTGCGCAAGTAGTCTCTTAGTGTTTGATAAGAATTAGTATTTATAGCTTCGTACAATGCGTCCGAATCAGCTGTTTACGATGAACGCCAAACGAGTGTAGGGTGAGCGTCACTGAGTAAAAAAATGAATAAATACACGCTTAAGCGGCAACGGTTCACCCTTTGCTTTCTCTCTTGTCCATTAAATTAGCATAAAAAGTTATCTAGATACGTTTTGTAGCGTATGTTGGCTATAAGTTACATACATATATATATGTAATAAGTTACATACATATATATATGTAATAAGTAAAAAATATATTTTTTACTTTACACATTCGCATAGAAGTTGCTTTACATAGCATAGTGACTGATCGGGGTGACACTGCAGAATCCATGATGGTTTTTGTCTGTCAAACAAGCATAAAGTTCTTGTGCGTTTTGAGCTTTACGTACATTATTGCCGTTAAGCATTACATAGTACTGCTGGCTCCCAGCATGAAACGAGGTGCGAACTAAGACCACTTTAAGTACCTATCTAACAACGTCAACCTAATCGTCAACGGCAGTACTGAGATTCAGAATCAACCAAAAGTATTGAACGAGCGACCTATAATACGTAATATAATACGTATACGTAACATACTGCATTGAGCCGACACGAACACAAATACCAATAGCGCGAGAGTATAAATGAAAGGGGCTGCCGTTGTCGTCGCTTTTTCACTGATTTGATGGGCTACTTCTAGGTTGGGGAGCTACTTTTTATCATTGGCTACCTCAGTTTCTTTTCCTTCAGAAGCAAAGTCGGCTAGACGACGAACGAACTTCATTCGGGACATGCACATGTACACGCAAGAATTTACGTACATGCACGATTTGATATTTTTAATTCTATTGGTTGAGTCATGCAGGTGGGTGTCTAATGTGTAATTACACCAGTCGACAAGGATAGGCTGTCTTTCGGTCGGCCACTATCCCGTTTATCAGAGCAGTTTCATACTTACGAAGTAAACCGGTTAACGTTAGGGCTGCCCATAATCAAGACAAATGGTTTTTAGCGCGCACATAAAAGTGTTCACTATTTTAGGGGATCCATCAAAATATGATTCTTTGACGCAACTTCATTAAATTATTTGTAAGTTTCATTCATCTTACGACGAACAGAAAATTATTTCGCCAAATAGATAGACAAAATCATTTGATTCGGTTGATACGTCTGTCCTTATGAACGGTGGAAATATAGAAAGTGTGCTATAACTCGATCGAACTTTCATATCCACTAAAATAACAACCATGAGAATTTTTCTAATCGATTTTCATTCTGTTTGTGGGCCTTGTTTTTTATGTTGACTTGCTCCTACACCCTTAGCTGTTCTTCTAAATTGGTGTTGTCATCATTTCAGGAATCGTGCGGCGTGAAGATTACGCGAGCAAAGAGCGTGGCCGCAAGCGAACACCGCTGCAAGCCATTGCTTCCGCTGCTACTGCTGCTGCTGCTGCTGCTCTTGCTACCTGGGGAGTTGCCTGCTTAAGACAACTCAAAACCCAACAGTGGCCCTCGATAGCAAAACGCGCAAAAAATGGGTAGTTGTGCTACCTGTATTGAGACGCAGCCCGTCAACAGCTGAAATCGTCTGCTAGACAACAGTATCTCAGAAAGTCATTAACCGCCGTTGGTCTCCACGTACATACAAATACACATACATACATGCGCACTTAGAGAGAAACAGAGACGCGGTCGGGCCCGCATGCAAACAGAATAGGTATATTTTGCTGCATCAAGTCTGCTCCTGCTGCTTCACAACGTAACCCAAGACCGACCGATACCGGCAAACAGACACAACGTAAAAACAGAGCATAACGGAAGATCACACAGTTACACAGATAGCTGTGAGCCCTACTCATTACTTCTGGTTAGTGTAACAGCAAATCCGTAAATCACGCGCTTTACACAGGTAGCGTGAAGGGCGAAAGTGTTTAAAGTGGAGCAGAAGTGTAGGCGTTGAATAAGCAAACTCGCCAACGTAATACTATTAATACATAGTACGAAGGCAAGGACGACGGGTCGACAAAAGAGAAGACTTCAAAGCAAACGTGAGAAAAGACAGTGTCTTTTTTTAAGACTTTTAGACACATAGTGAGACTCGTTACCTGATTTTCGTGACAGGAGAAAGACAGCGCAACTGAAAGAGATCAAAAATTGAAGATAAAAAATTACAATAAAAATAGTATAGTCAACGAGTGAAGGCACTGGAATATACAGACCAAGCCAAGACTAGTGGCCACCAGCCAAGTGAACATTGATACACATAGGCTGAGATATAGCAAGTGAGTCGAGCTGCTTTCTGACAAATAAACTGATTTTATTCACTCGATTTCTAAATTCAATCCCAATTATAAGTCAATACTGACAGCACCAAAAACAGAATATATATATATATATATATAATGACCTATTGGAATAGACAAACTGTGAACTTCCGATTGCAGGTACGTTGCGATTGTTTAAGCACACTAAACATTCATTGGTGATTTTACCTCCTATGTACATCGTTGTTATCACAAGTGCGAGGGGAAACAGGACCGCTTTACTGACAACGCAAAGCCTTTGGCATCGTGTAAAAAATTTACTACGTGTATTTCGGCGCAGATGGCTTCCCTCACACGGGCTTTCTGTACGACAATAACATAAATATATACGATCGCCTCCGTCCAATTACACAGTTCTTCCCACATAGCCACATCCTGTACTAGCTGCATTCACAGATATCGTCAAACGCCGTCTATTCTCTAACGAAGAGCAAAAAGAAAAACCGTCACGAAAACTATATATAGTATATATATACGTACATATACATAGTTATATATATATATATATGTATATGCATAATATAACAACACATACAAACATATATAATGTACTCTGAGATCAACAAGCAAATGTGCGGACTTATTGAGTCCCTCACGCTCTAATTAAACTCACAAGTGTGGTTGTTGACGCCAGGACCCTGCTACTAGTAAATGATAAACAACAATCAGAAGTACAGCGACAAGAAAATACCGGGTACTTCTATTGCCCTGACGCCTCAGAAGCCGAATGGAACGAGTTCACGTTTCATGGTTGTGTTATCAGCTTGTTATAAGCTAAACGTTTTAGCCGCTGTCCTCTCGCTGATCTGACGCTGGCTCCTCTTTGTAAACTTCCCGGTCGAAGAAACAACGGGCCAACAAGTTTCATTGGCAAAATCAAAATTTGCTCATTCAGCTGAAATAATTGTGGCTGCTGGCTGAGCGGTCAGTAGCCCATACTCGCAGTCCAACATCAGCTCTCCTCCGGTATCGGGTGGCGGCAGCGGCGGCGGCGGCGCAGAGTCGCGAGCCTCACGGGGGGTAATGGGGGTTATCTGGGATCGTGTGTGGAAGTCGGTTAAGCACACCTGGCTGCTGTACAATGTCTTCGTACCCGTCTACATGTGGTTCCGCGAGACCGTTGACACAGCCGTCTGTCCCAAGTACGTCCAAGGAGCTCTCCAGAGCCCTATCGAAGCAATCTTCTTAATCCTCGCCCCTTACCCTTTTTCAGTTCATCCTTTTCGCTCTCTCTCTGTCCTATATACCATCGCTTCGTATTCCTCACTTCTATGTATCACATAAGACCCTCATCATTTCATTGTTCATTTGCTTACGGTGGAAAATGAAGGACATGCCTGAATACACTACGTATCTCATCACCTGGCCCTAACCAACGTAACTGGTTGTCATGCCTTTTTCTCACTTCAGTGATAGGTAGGCACATCAGTTTATTGATTTGTTATCATGCTTAGTATTAGAGACGGTGGCGAAATAAAAACGGTAGGTTACCTCGAGAGCAAACCAGCTCTAATGGAGCAGGTTCGCTATATTATCGTATAGGTAGTAAACTCGATATAGTCTGACAGATACAGCGTTCGAGTTGCTTCTTCGGACTGAAAGTTCAAGTTCCACGCGATTTTGTTATAAACGATTGCGGATTTGTTGTGTTATTGCGTTTATATATGAGGTTGGAGAATGGCTTTACAGTTTTAAGGAGGCACTTTCTTAGTCGACGCTGAGTAGTAAGAACATGAAAGTTTACCGCAGACTTAGGGACAGAATATTTTCGTGTTACTTGTTCATATACGAAGGGTGTACGTAGAGAGCAACCATGAGACCACTGTGTTTGACTGATTATGTAATGATAACTTCACTATCGTAATTACCGGCAATGGTACAAGTTGTCGCATAAATGATCTGCTGTGAAGTTGCTATTAACGTCCGTGGGTTTCTATGTACACCTTCATTTGGTCAAACGTAATTAACGTAACTGCTAAGGACAATTTAGAAACTGTTCGAGGAGCTACATGAGATTACTAGCTTCGGCTGTAACTTCGTGAGACACGCGTGACGTAACACAGTTCCCGTTGTTGATTTGGTTAACGCCGTGTCGAACTGGGCCTATCTGAGTCGGCGAACATTGTGCCTTCTCAATTCTCTTGACGTTTCACGTAAGAATCATAACGTTCATTGAAATATTAACTGTATCAAGTAAATAAGCGAGTTTATATCATCTATTTAATATTGATCAACACGTACACATCTATACCATTTATGAGAGCTCTCACGATCGTTAAGCTGTCAATGTTTTGTCACGATTATCGTCAAAGAAGAAAACTTGTCGTCGTAATTTTTCTATGTGAATAGCTGGTGACTCTGCCTAAAGTATGATTTTTAAGTAAAGACTGTACCCCCCTAATTGCAAAGGACTACTTTGTACGGGTGTAAAACTAATGCCGCTGACTAGTTGTGATACGGATCACCAAAATGCAGAATACAATAGCTCGATAATATAAAAATACAACTTTGAACATTGCTAACTTGTAACTGATCATCACTTTAATGTTAAATAACACGTTTAGAAATGTCGAACAGCTATCACCGACTAGAGTAAGCTTTCAATCCAAAACCTTACAAAATCTGCACAGCGTACCCGTCGATGCCGTTGACTTAGATGGATTCGTATTGTGTTCATATATAGCGGGAAAAGTACGAAATGGCATATATTAAAATCTGCTAAATTTACCTCGTGGACCCGAAAACCCGCCGTTGATAGAGTATTTCAGGGGATTTCTGAGATTTACGAACAGAGGGCTTTTTTTTTAGTTTCGACATAAAAATGTACAAGAAAACTTGGTGAAAGGATCTGGTTTATAAGCAGAGATAAATCTATCACTGAACTCGGATACGTTTATTAGCTCCGTTTTTGTGCTTTCGAAAGCTGGGAACTTCCAGCGACAACAGCTGTGACACGAGCTATATTCATGCAACAAGTAGCAACTCGGGATGTATATTAAAGAGTGTTCGTTCTCTCGTTAACTGTTTGACAATCTGAATAATGCGTAGAACCCAAACGATTTCAAAGACCATTTTAGTCATAAAACGGTGGAGATCAACTTGAAATTACATATAATAGTTCTAATTACCAATCGTAAGGCGAGGAACGAACTATCCGTTGGCTTACTTTTGCAGTCCATAAATTGCTCTCACTGAAGTACTGGATTGCAACCTGATGTCGATAAATTAAGTATCTAAGCACTATACCTCAGTACTGTTTTTTGACAAGAAATAGACAAAGATCTCGTACTTCATTGTTCATAAATTTAGCGAAGTGTATTTTTTTTCGCTTTGTTGCTAAATGTAAATTTATCATTGATTAAATTTAGGCTGTCTTTGCAGCTTTCGTGATCACACCTCGCTTACGCTAAATCTCAGTCCTTCTGCCTGAAAAAAAACTGTAAGATGTCCCTGCATGATTTTTTTTTTGTTACCATAGGAGCCACCTATTTAGATTCGATTTTATTTACGACAAGGATTTTACTTTAATTTTTATTCGGCTGTTGCCAGCGAATCTGGCGGATATTGAAGCTGAAGAGCTTTTGAACTGTTAGAGATAGAATGGTGATTTTTAATATGCGTTAGCAATATCCTTCGTTATTTTTTTACACACGTATTGCGACGCTGTGGCAGTCTCTGGACAGCCATATATGTGCCATTCAGGTTAATACATATATCTTCTCAGAGCGAATTGATTGTGGAACATGCTTAGGTACTAGTTGCTTTTTCAGCCACGGAAAGTTCTGTAATTTCACGGACTTGGATTGGGAAATAAGCGGGATCAAGCTAACGTTAAATATTTACTACTAAATGTTTACTTAAAACATACTTGCTCAATCGAGAGAGTAGTTGAAACATGGCGATAGGGTCTCACATTGCCGTCGGGTAACCAAATTGCCTATCTTAGGTTGTCATGTTTACGGTCCAGGACAGAGCTCTTTGGGACCTCGAGATAACCGGCCGCATTCATAGTACTTCAAAACATTATAATCAGCACCTTGATGCAAATCCACCGTCCGAACCCATTCGACATGACATTGAACTTGATTTCTGTCCAAGACAACGTCATTCACTCGCCCAGTTTCTCCTTGAGCAGTAGTTCGTCGATGCACCAAGTCAAGTCAGTTTTTATTGATTAAATTTTCCAGATTGCACGCGGAATAGGTCACATATATTTCCAACTGGCTCGGAGCCTATTAACGGGGGATCTATTTTTTTACTCGCTTTTTGAATATTCAGGTATCCAAGTAATGTGTCATCTGAAATGCCAGTTTTGGCCGCCAGAGTCTTTGGGCTTTTTAGGAGTTGTGCTTTCGTGAAATTTTCAATTGCAAAAAGGCCAGTCTGGTCAGTCGGGTCCCGACACCTCGTCATCTCCTCGCTGATTTTTAACATTCTAACTTCCGTTTTTGTAACGTTGACGCATCGTGCTTTGCTTGAAAATTTTCTTGTTGTGTTTGTACCAGTTTCCGCGCCGCTATGGACTTCGAGGAACAAAAACTTGGTCATTGAAGGCTGCTTTTGTTGAACTAATTTCTTCTAGAGTAAATATAATTGATTTTCACTCGAAGTATCTTGAAAGCCGGAGCATTAATTCCAAACCAGACTGCTATATATGTATACAGGATGTTCCAAAAACGTATGCATTTTAATTGAAACTACCTTTCTAACAGTACAATTTAATTGTTTGAATTTATTGCAAGAAAAGTTGTCCCACTACGTATCCGACAGGGTTGTAATGAAGATTTTTTTCCAACAGGACAGAACGCTGATACATTACCACGTAACGTAAAAGCGTATTTCAATAAGTTGGACGAAGAGGTCCTGAATGCCTTGTCGGTTTCTCAGACCTATCCCCGACAACGTTTTTCTTCTAAGAACTCCTTGTAAATAAAGTCTACGCTAGAAAACCGATACTGGGAGATTTGAGAGTTTTCTGAAGTTTATGAATGAATAGTCTACCGTTATCAGTTGTGTGTTAACTAAAATGGCAATAGTTATGAGCGTCTGCGGCAGGAAGAAGAATTATACTTTTCGTGTAAATTCTTTTGCAACTGAATATAATTTCTATGCGAAAAAAAAACGGATGGCACATTCATTCAATCCATGTATATATTTTTAGGACGCCCTGTGTAGACGCAGCATCATTATTCGTATATATATATATATATATATATATATATATATATATATATATATGATCTTTACCTGATCAACTCCTTGCCATTAAAATAAGATCATGAGAATCGTTATGCTATTTGTTTTTTATTACAAAAATATGAAAAAAATATAAACGGGTTCTTAGCAAGTGTCTATATGTATATACATATAGAAGACATAAAAATATTGGTCATCATGTACATCGTATACGTGGTCACCTTGATTCATTAATGATTTTCACGGTGGGCTTGTTTATAATGTTCCCCTTTCATCATTTATCAGGATGAGGGCTTTGCAACAAATCCTCAACGAGGTAAAACCTCCTTCAACTCGCTTGGCGGGTATCGAATTCCTGGAAAAGTTAACAGGAATCGCTGCCAAGGCTGATGGCAGGGACCGATACTTATTCGGTGTGGATCTTGACGAGGTCTATACGGGCGTATTCATCGGAGACGAGTGAGTACCATAGTAAACGTTAGCTCATAACACGTTTTAGGCTTTTGCTGGACATAGATACACACACACACGTACACAGACGGTACCAATGACTGTATCTCGCATTTATAGTTGGTACTAATTGTTGTTAGGACCTGATACATATACACTGCGCTAAGTGTAATTTGTGATAATGTGTGTATGTGTTTTTCAGAGGGGCGGCTCGAAATGTCGAGTACCTCAAATATCTAGGAGTAACCCATGTCCTTAACGCGGCCGAAGGCTTCGGTTTTGGACAGGTGAGCCTACAGCTGTAGTAGGGTAATTAGCTACAACGCAGATTAAATTTGTCTCATTTTGAGATTACTGTAACCATGACAACCGCCCTTTTGACATCTTTTATCCTTGTCATTGTTTTGTACCAATCTTTAAATCTCAGTTTTAATGAAAAAAAAAATAGATAAATTTTAATTTGTATTGAAAAGCGTTCTGAAACTGGTAAATATAATGGAAAAATCCTAATCAAGCTGCTCCTATATCATTGAGACAATTGTGGATAGTACGTAATAGTATATAATTATGATATGCATCATAACAAAGCAGTACATGATTTTGATGTCGTATGACATGCCAATGTAGCATATGTATCTAACGACTGAATTTGTATCTAAGGGCGTAGAGGGCCTATGTATTACGTGAAATGCGCATGTAAAAGCTCACATTAGCTGCATTTATTCAACTAACTGAATAATATCTATACTGTCATTTTCGACATTACCAACTATACCTACAGGTGTCAACATCCGAGGAGTTTTATAGGCCGCACGGGTTACGGTATAAGGGCTTGGTACTCGAAGACGTCGCCCACACTGATATGATTTCACAGTTTGAGCCTGCGTCAGAGTTTATCGATTCCGCACTACAGAACAATGGTAAAGAGATTTTGAGTGAGAAAGAAGATGACTATAAGAAACGACGGAAAGAATGGCATAATATCAATAACAGGGAAAAATCTTTTAGGGAGTATATTGAGAATTACCAACAAATAATTTTACCAACGGCATTTCTCGATAGTCGGATATATTGAAAATTAACATCCCCACCTAAGATGTGTGATTCGTGAGAAGTCGTTTTCTGGTCTGAGAGTACGGCTTCCAGATTGTTAGCACTGCAGAAAACGATGTCCTTTTTCCACTTTTGTCAAGCTTGACCGATGTATTCGAAGTTGTCGCATCGCCTCACGAGCTAAACCTCTACCTGAAATATCAATGCTGAGAGGTAAGCGACCGAAATCTTGTGGGACACATGGGTGTCCCGCATACCTGGGTGGAGCGCTTTATTTCAGTATTTTAAACTGAAGTGAAAACGTACCCCATTGGTAAGCGGCTCGGACACGACGATTTTTTTTCGGAATTTATTCCGTTGAAAATGTCCTTGCCTTTCATCCGTAGGAGTTTTATCTTTATTCTGTTTTTACTTCGCAGGTCAAAGCTATGAATAGCTTTAACAGACAAGGAACGCTGAACTTTTGATAAATGTTTGTCAGGTACAACTTTCACTATAATTATTATATCCACTGGCGTCTTAGGCTACTCGGATTTTATCAGCAGTAATGGTTTTTATTAACTGTGTACATGAAATTAATGGATACTCAGTCGTGTTGCCTTTATTGCGCAAGGCTTGTCTATGAACAACCCGCTAGCGCCGCTGATGTTGTCTCGTTTAAGGGGTTACTCAGTTTCGTTCATGAAAGGTTCTGGGGGTAAGAAATCTTAGCTGTGCTTTCGCCCGCTGTGTTCGATTCTACTTAAACGATTGACTGTTAAATGTCAGCCTCCTGACAACTGACGAACGTCGGTTAACGTCTGCTCTTAAAACCACCATAAAACTGTCCCTAGACGCAAAAGTGTTTTTAATGGTGATTACGTTTAATCCAGCTACATAATTGATATTACGTTTTCTAATGACAATTCGTTCTATATTAGCATTGTCAAATTTAAACATTGTAAGTTAGATTCATCTTTGCTACAAGTTAAAGATGTTTACATTTAAAAAAATACCCCACCGCTTTTGAAACATTTTCTAGAAAGCGCTAGCATATTTTGAAATAAACTGCACAAGTCTAAGTCCTTGAATATTATCGTATTAATTTCGCTTGATTCTTTCGTTCGATTTGTAACACATCTTCATTTACGTTAAGCGAAAAAAACCGGCATCATTCTGTCTACGTTATCGATTCTGATCTAATATACGTTCCTTTCCATCCCTTACCTCACACTGTGCAAACTTTGGCTATTTAATATCAATATTCACACCATGACGGCTGAGATAATAGCTAATGTATGTCGCGTCCAATTTCCTTTGTAACAGAAGTAAGCTTAAAAGTAGGCTTGGTAACACGTTGCTTGCATATTATTACAGGAAAGGTCCTTGTGCACTGCTTAATGGGCATGTCCCGCTCGGCGACGCTAACAATTGGCTTCCTAATGCTACGTCGAAACATGACCGTTGAACAAGCTTTGACCACCGTACGGGAGCGTCGCGTCGTACGGCCGAATAACGGGTTCCTGCATCAGCTGATTCAACTGGATACTCGAATCCGTAGTGAACAACAGGCCTCTCTGTGAAGGTAGCAGAGCATATTCGCATAGATGGAAAAGGGCAAATTCAATAACCATTGCTTTGATTACTCTCAACAGCATCACGGCGGTAGCTTATAGAACGAACTGATACCTGAAAGCAAAAGATCACGTTTCCTTCGGAGAAACCAAGCGCTAATTTATTAGATGTCACTTATGTTCCTGGCAATCATTCGAGACGGATCGAGCAGTTCGGAGGACCAAGTACACAGTATGCCGGACAAAAAACAAAAAGTAAATTGGAAGGAAAAACTATCGAGAGGGATGAAATCCAGATAAAGACCACAGTGCCCAACTGCCAGGGAGGCGCCATAAACGATGTGGGTAAATGGCGGTGCATCGTTGATTGAATGTAGAAATGAACGCAATAAATGACGCCCAAATTACTGTTAAATTGCTATTTTACTATAGACATATAATAGATAATAATATAAAACGATTATGGCAGTAGACAGCACCAAAGCAGCTGTGTTTTCCGTAAAAACTCGTAGGCGAAAACGGTGAAAGACATCACATTGGAAAAAAATTACAACGAATATGGGAGAGAACAGACCATTCTGGAGCTTCTGGAGGATATTCCAGAGTTTTGCGTTTTCGTTTTTAAATAACGCCCTTTAGGATGTGCCAGAACAGCAGGACAAATTTATTGTTGTGTACACTTCACTTAGGCCGTACTAAAATTTGAAGGAAGTTGATATTCTGTATATATTCCCAGCAAGTATGTTGTGAACAACACAGAGCGATCGTTTTTTTGTAAACATATCTCACGCTGCGTAACTTTCCTATCAATATCTCTATAAGTAAACGAAAATAGTGCGTTATTTTGACTTCGAGATGACCATACTTCAATGAAAGTTCCCGGGCGCTTAAGAAGGTCAAGGCGTGGCGGGTCTCACCAACCGCCTCGAGCACTGTGGTGGTCTTGTGAACCATAGCCTTGGGTGTTTTCTTCCTTATCTGCCTCTGTCGACAGCAAATAGATATTATCATTGACAGATAGACTAGAGTCAGAGCGGAACGAAGTTATCCCAGTTGTAGAGAAATCGGCGACCGAACTCACCGACTGATCTGATGGGGGCAGAAGATATATGTTGTGTATTATCCATATCGTGTCCCCAACACGGAACAAACAGACGACTGCCTGGAAGCACGACCTTAGTGAAAAGCTTATACGTAATAGTAGGCTGATGCTTCACTTAATAACGAAGCAGTTCAGATTTAAGGTTACATGTTGCCGTTAGCTACAGACAAAAATGAAAATCGGTCGCTTCCGATGCCGACCGACAGATGTCGCTTGCTGGCCATCGTCTCTTGCCCGTTCCATCATGTTTCGAACAAGTAAGAATTTTCACTAAAGCAAGATTACCTTCTGAGGCTGGACCCGTTCAAATAAATTATAAAACTAGTCCGATAACAGGGCTCCCACTACGTATAATGACTATCGTGACAACCGTACACGCATCTGATAGCAACAAGTACTTAGAGCAGCAACAGAGACTACACACTGGAGGCCTTCCCCTCGTGTTCGCGTACTCTCTTCAGATGGACATCTTTTGTCTACACATCTCGACTTCACTACAGACCTCAATGACTACAGGAACTTACGTGTATATATTTGGTAGCATCGTTTCAGTCCCGTCCTTTCAGTTCACTTGAACGTAATTTTTTTGTTTCTAAACTTTTCTTTTTTTTTCTATCATTCGTTTCTAGCATTCAAAAGGGTCCAGCACTCACGGAGCGTCCCGTGCCAATATTCTAGAGTTATATAATTAAGCTAACATTATACAAGTATTTTTATACCAACAACAGTAACAAACAATAATTAATAAATGAAATATCAAGACCGACCAACAAAATTGCAAATCGATTATATACTATTACACATAGAACAATGACAATGATATGCCAAATGGCAGAAAATGACAAACGCCCAACAACAAAGCCCTATCACTGCTCGTACCTTAATCATTTATGAGGAAACTACCAGTAAGAGTTGTATGGATAGCTAAGCAAAAACTACGATGGTCGTTGGTATATCGTCACCGTTGACGAAGTACGAGCGAGTGCAGGGTGCACAATAAAAGTGTGCTGGTTTATCATTTATTAGGCAATGAATTTGCATTTTACGCAACTGGTCAGTGATTACTAGTTGAAGTAACAGCGCATCATATAACTTAATCGAGTAACATGTGCAAAAAAGTGTAACACAAATGGTTCACATATTAGTTATCTACGTAACTGCTACATCCATTGAAACATGTTGAAACATTTCAATTAGCCACCACAATGTCTCCGAGATGAAAATCCAAAACCTTAAAGGTTATTATATATATATATATATAGACTCCTATTAATGAGTGAACTAGATGACTCATAAAATACAATATATTTATCCAATGTTGATATAATATACGTGTATGTTATAAAAGGGTGTATTTTTTTTGTAAATTAATTATAATTATAGTGTTATGAATTTACGAGGCCGCAAATCAGTAAGTGCATTTATATTGGACCGTTCATAATCTTCTTATAATTTGCTCATTTCAGCAAATTTAATGAGCTTCGACGTTGTGGTTAGGTAGTATGGTTGTTCACTAAGAGCCAGGCAGGCTAATCCGCAAGAGATTTCAGAAATGTTTCAAATAAATAATTAAATTGTTCATGCTAGCTAACTTTGTAAATACAGTAGAATTTATCTCTATTAAAAAAATGTATGTAGCTTGAATTACGTTACAGAAATGTGCCATTTTGAAAAACCCGAATGAACTGCAGTCAGTAAAGGCACGCTACCTGCAGAGTAGTCCTCGAGTTGAGCAACGATAGTTAGAGAACTACCAGAAGTCAGTCACACCTCGAGAGAAAATGAATTAAGGGGTCAGATCTGTTACGTGGATACCACACAGGAGGTAGCACGACAGGTCGTTCTGCCGAATGATAGGACGCTGTTTAGTGACATGATTTAGATTGGTCCCTTCTCTACTGGATCACATCGTACCGCGTGTGTTCCTTACTGCAGTAAAAGCTTACGTATGTTATTGTATCCAAAGGTGAGCTACAGATCCAGAGCGCCATGGAAAATAATTTCGATTTAAGCAGCGATCGAAACGCATGTTTAAGGATCAATAGTGGGAGCTAACGTGGACTGTTAAAGGAGCCACTATTAGCCTCCTTTAGAGCTACGGCGACTTATCCAGGACTCAGTAACGCAGTCTTCTTAAACTTTACTCGTAAACAAAGCCTATTAGTGGAACAAAATAGAATTTGTAAGTACTTTCTATTAGTCCTCTCTTATCCTTTCTATTTTAATCTACTCTTCCTTCAGTCCTTAAGTAACAAAGACTGAGCTTCCCAAGCAAAGCTGTGCTCATTACTTTTTTTTCGCCCGTATGTGACATTTCAGACAAATACTCTATTATTATAAAAAGCGAAAATTTAACAAAAATTCAGCCACATACAATTTATTAGCTTTACTAAACCTTATTTGAAGTCAGGCGCTTTTTAGCTTTGGCTTTGTGAAGAAAAATGCGGCAAGGGGACACTTATTTGTTACCTGTTCTTGGGTGTATAAGGTACGGTTTACAGGATAGCTCCGTTGCAGTTGTAGCCCCTCCCTCTTGTATTTGTTGAGAACGCGCTCCAAAAGTCCATAGTTGTGATACCTTTTCATTGTAGACGCTTGGTCGCCGTACCGAAACCGTCCATGGCCGATTTTCTAACATGCAGGCAACACGAGACAGAAATTCACTTACCTCCTCCAATTCATTCTAGGTGCAGGTCACCTTGTGATGGGCTTTGGTAGACAGCCGTGCGGTTCGTAATACGTCCTGCAGAAATTTATTGCCCCTGGCAACTGGCAACCCCACTTTCCTCAATAGCCATAGAAATTGTCTTAATTCCCAAATTCTTAACTTACTAGGTCATATCAATAGAGGCTATCCCGTCCCTCGAGTGCTTGTAAAAAAAAGAGGTTAAAATCCACTCGGCAATATCGCTTCATGCTGATCGAAACGGCGCCGCAGGATCTTGTGAATGTAACATCGTACCGAGTTTAGGCACGTTATAAGCTGTTGAGCCGTTACGAAATAGATTGTTTTATCGATAATTCGAAGGTACTTTAAAACATGGTGGCTTACCCGAAAATACGCGATTACTTTTGTTAAGTGGGACCGCTATGTGTAATAGTTTATGATGCACCAGCACGTTCACGATCTTTCCGAGATGATCGTGATTTTCTGTATTTGCCAGAGAAGAAGAAAGATCGGGCTGCAAAGTACCCACTTAAACAGCCGCTAACAAAGAGGGAGATTTTGTTTCTGGTTTTATGCAAAAAGGCATTTTGCATTATGTGAACTGTCATCACAACTCTTAGTTTCTTGTATTTCTCGACAATGGGGCCGGCCTACTGCTGCACTTGCCTTAAGCCCTTTAGACTGATAGAGCATTTCTGCTCTGACCCTTTCGTTCCTGAGTCATTTTCTGTTACTACTAAAGCCCGAAGGTCATAGGGATGTCGTACGTCGAGGTCAGACCATTCTGTAGCCCCGAACGCTACCTTGATCCAGAGTGGTCTAAGAGCCACTTGTGTCTCTGCTACGGATTACGCGCTACTATCTCCACCCTGAGCTCATCCGCGCTTGAAGGATATGATGTCTGACGTCGTTTGTTAAGTGAAGTCGGCCGTAGCTCTCAAGCAGGTACAGTAGCTCCCTAATTTTTCTAAAAACGTCTTTACTGTCTGTTAACAGTTCTTCATGGTACCGCTGAATGCTAGGCAGATCAGCATCATCCTATTGAGATAGTAATTTTGCTGTTTTAATGCTTGGATAAAATACTTACTAACATAGCTAATATCTATTGGCTGAATCTAGTAAAGTGTCTTCATCTTTTTACGTTTTTTATTAGATAAACTAGCCACCGCCCCATAAACGAGCGGTTCAAATAAAAACTGTCCTTAGCCATAACTATGCAAGTTCATAAGATCAAATATTTACCTCAGTCTTAGCAGACTGCCTATTGCTGAGTTGGGTATGAGCGGACAACACTAAATTGAACCTAACGACGTGTATATTTTAAGCTTGTTAACCTATGCTTCAATATATGTTTGCAACACCTGGATTAACTCGCATAGCCTATACCTGTTCTCGTCACTACTATATACTGCGCCTGCTGGCGTAGAAGGTTAGCTTCTATTCCCTGAAAAACGTCTTAATCCATTTCAATATGTGCTATTTGCTGCCATTTAATTATTATGTGCTGATGGCCTATAAAACAGTTTAGGTCTACAAGTTGTTCTGGAGCGGGAAATGGTTAACGTTATTAGTCATTAACATTATAACGTTATTATGCTGTAAATCGATTTTACCTAAATCCTTTTTTGCGGAAACCTTATAGCCTACAGATCGACTTTACATATGGAGATCTTCGCCAATTAAGTGCTAAGAGTGAAGCTTCTTTTTAAGTATGTAAAAGATAGATAATTCTTGACTCGATATTAATTATCGAAGTCCCGATAACACAGGCGTTCTGATGCAATGTCCAAAATAAACTATATTTCGGACAACTCCACATATTGCAACGTATAGTTTCCAGTGTACTTCAGTCTTCAATATATATATATATATATATATATATATATATATATATATATATATATATATATATAGTTTTAATAATCCGGAATAGCGAAATCTACGTTGGGCCAACCGGCTTCTGAAACATTCCAAGACGACACGCACCACTATCGGCCTAGTAATAGAGAAGACTAGTCTTCTGAGAGTGTAACGAAGCAATAGGTCTTTCAGATGTGGCAAGAGGTTTGTATTATATATTAGCGTTCGCTAAATATGTATGACAGGACTCTTGAGGTACGTTTCTACCTACACATACCTACACAACGACGTTTCTACCTACGGCCAGGTTAACTGCCTACTTTAACGCATCAACTAAATTTTCCACTAATTGGAAACCAACAAGGTAGACAAGGTCTCATTCTCAGCATGGTGAGCAGCTAGAGCCCATAAATGTTGATTTTTCCTACCTAAGCCTTGCTCTTTTAGTTCTTGGCTCAAACAACGATCGACTATTTACAGAATCTAAAGATGAATCTACAAAAAACTAAGGAGCTGATAGATATATATATATATATTTATTCGTAGTCATATTTATTCGAGTTTTAATATGTACATGAGAGACATTCAAGCGCGCTAATGAAATACCCACAAATATGACCCACAGTTATCGACACAGAAAATATTGACAACTTTGTTCAAGCGATGCTTTCTCGGGGATAGAAAATATATTGAACGTTTACAATTTCATTTCTTACTATTTATACACAGCTTCACATGTACAAACCTTCCTCGGACGTTGATATAAGTTGTTTTTATCTATTCGTAGCATTGAGTAATATCCTAACAGCCGTTATACATAGCTGAGGGTAGTCTGAATATGGTTTCTGAATGTGCGAAAGGGACTATTTAGCTTCATGTTGAAACTGATCTCTGTATCTTTTCTATGTATCTTTATTCATACATAGCCATATACTAGAGACCGACTGTAGTAGGAAAAGCTATTTTTCTATGTGCGCGTTGCGCTAGCTTCTGCATGTGCTTGTTGTTGCCATCTTATGACAGAATCGTCAAATGTTCGTTACCATTATCAATCGTGCCTTTTTCCCAGTAGAGAATCGCCATTCAATACGATATTCCATGATGTATACCATTTGTTAGCTTTAGCATATCGTCTCCAAGATCATAATGTGTTGGAACAGCACAATTGTATTGGTATCATATATACAGGGACGGAAAAAGCTTTAATGAGGCCAAGCAGCTCCATTATTCGCGCATCCTCGTATCCTTCCATCTATCTAAACCATTCTTATACAGTTGTATATGCGTATGTATTGGCGCACCTGCTATATTCATCCTGTGAAATTATCTACCCTACCACCATATTTTTGAAATCAACTCTTGAGACTATGTTGACATCTTGAATAATATTCGATTGTCACGAACCAATGGTCACGTTATTAGCAAAACTCCTTTGTTGTAACAGACAAAACAGTTGTATAGGGTAAAATAATAATTAAACTTAAATATGTAGCTCAGTAAAGGAAAGTTCTATCGTTCCTACCCTAAATTAAACTTCGTAGAACTTTTTGAGCAGAACTTAGGGGCAGACATGTTTAATACTGCTTTCTCCGCCTGACGGCAGTTACCACACTCACTTCAGAAAAGTTTTGTTATACAAACTGCAGAAATTAACATGATTTCATGTGCCGAAAGACGGCATTTTCATTTTGAGTCATTAATAGATTCCAGAAAAACACCAAAAAATCCCAGTAAAAGATGTTTTGTAAGTGACTGTCCCCTTTAGTGTTCTCCTTATCCACTAGTCAATTTCAGTCCAAATATACTATATATAATAATTGAATATATTCACCAACTATACAATGTCACTTCATTGGTTGACGCAAAACGCACTATTATTAATCTCCCTGTGTTTGCATGTTTTTCTTTTTTGCTGGAAACACATATTATCGTTTTCGTCATCGTCAAAAAATGGGCAGGTAAAACGAGCTTTTCTAACCAGAGAGCCACAGATCCTCACGTTCGGCCGCCGTTAAGAAGTTGCTCACTAGTTCTCCCGGTTGATTGATATTCCAACCTATAAGAGCCGAAAAACGCGGTCGACGTACACGTTGAATCAACTGCAGCGCGTTCGAGCCCACAACCAAGAAAGGCATAAACGGTGTTCCTTGAAGGTGAGATGATATTTTCCAACTCGAAGAGTTTGTGGCTTGGCTGCAGCTCGCAGTATCAGATCTTAGCAAGGCCAGTGTCCGAACGATACGCTGGTTGCTCCGTAGTGACTAAATATCGTAATTGCCTCACCACAAAATTATGATCATTCGGTTGATAAGATCAACGGGAAATGACGTTACAACGGGAACAAGGGATTTCGATACTTGACATCAGCTACTGATCATGGTGGCGCATCAGACCGTCGACTCGGAGAAGTTATTCGTTTGTTGAGTCGTTAGCGAATGCGTTGTCAATCCGCTGATGCTCCTAAAGTAAAAAAGAATATTGAAGAATGATGCCGTTAAGAAATGTCACGAAGTTGTTGTCCGTTAAATACGAAAGACCTTGTATCTTAACGTAACGAATTCCACGTGCACAGCGACCTCTGTTTCTGCCGGCTGTGCTTCCAATATCAGCGCGGACTACGATAAATATATAGCGAAACTGAGGAAGAACATCTGAACTAACGCACCAAATGATGCTCATATACTAAATAAAAGCTCAATAACTTTTTCCATGCAGACCTGTAACAAAGTCTTTACCTGTCCTCCTATAATAAATCTTAGGCTAAAGTGGCATGCATGCCTTGGGTTCTTCAAAAATACTATAAGAGGGAGTTCCTGCACCTTTAAAGAATTAGCCAAGCATTTATTCATTTCATTGTGACTTGAAAATATTTTTAGTCCTACGATGAGCTTAAGCAAGTGGGCTTGCTTCATCGACCCTTGGCAACCGTTTATACTTGTAAGTACTGCCGGCCAGGCAATATATGTTGGACTAGATATTTGCTATAGGGTATCTCGAAAAAGTCCTACATTTAATTTTCCAACTAAATGTGCCCGTTATTATCATCAGTATAGCATCAACGGCAAGCAAAGTCTTATAGCGAACATCGAAGGAAACAACAAAGTAATATTTTCGGTCTAGCGCACGATCTGGTATAATTTAATGAAATAGCTATAAAACTTTGCCATGATGTAGGCTGACAGTCGAATAAGAGATCAGCCTGGCTAGGTAAAGAAGGGAGTAAGGCCTACCGCTCACCCTAACTAGGGTTTCTCCTGCACGCCGTTCAGTCTCACCAAGTGATATTTCCCTTAAAAAACCGAATTCATTCTTGCTTCTTCTCGCTAAACATGTCAAGCGCCCGCTTCGGAGTACAGAAAGTAGCATTCGAGGCGGACCGTAAATAGTGTTACCAATTTTACGATAATCGTGTTGACGGTCGTGGAGAAGGTAGTGCTCCCACAAACGAACGCAACATGTTTTTCCACTGTACAACAGCTCTCAGAGGTATTTCATCATAACTTAACGGTCGCACAGTATCCCTATGGCTTTCCCCCCTATCAATTGCGTGTTATTCCGTCTACCCTATTGTACTTTTGTATTGTTTTTAATCGAAAAGAGATGTTTTCATTTTTCCTTGTACAAATAGGCGACAACCGTGTTTATTGGTGAACAGGATGGAACACAATTTTAGCTGTACCCATTTGAAGTGAACAGTGAATGATGTGAAAATTCGTCTTGGAAATTGTATCTATATGGACCCAGAGCATCGAGCCAGGCGAAGTCTCGTAAAGAGAGTCAAGGGGCGGCTGTCGACGCCACTCCAAAGAGCTTCGCTGCTCTGACCACGAGTTGTCGCCATCGGCTCGAAGTATAAAACCGGATCTGATGTCGTTCAATATTGCCTCCATTGTCTTCGATCTCTCCAACGAATAGAGTACACTAATGCACTCTTTCATCCTTTCTAAGACAAATGCTGTGATGGACACGCCAGTCGCTCATAATAGCATTAGCCAGTGGTGGGGGTCGCGATCGGCGTTTTCTTCCTCAGGCTGGCTGTCGCGAAAGACTTCACGAGTAGGGCCTCTCTGCCGTATACGATAAAAATGCTCGACGTACTGAGAGCAGATGAAAAGCTCCGTCCACGTTTTATGTTTAACGTACTGACGCGCGCGGTGTTTCATCTCGACTTTGCATTTGTCGATCTCCCCATCAGTCAGAGGTTAGGGAAGACCGGACGTTAACCGCCCGAAACGATCGAAGTTTAGTTACATTTGCCATTATAATTATATGCAAGAAACACACCCGCTGGTGGAGTTCCGCCACTATCAACATCGCTTCTGGCCTACGCAGGTCGAAATTAACACGAAACTGTATTTTTATTGACGTTTTTATGTTAATTTTTTTCGATATCCTCGGAATCACGAACTTTTGATTCTCAATCGAAGTGTGTTATGTGCTACAGAGGTTGAAACTCTCTGATGTAGTAAATTCAAAGACATGAATTGTCGGTTCGTACAGGTATTTTACTTTTACATGCCAAGCAATGACAGATGTTCTTACCATGGCCAACACTGGGCGTGATCGGATAGTAAGAAAATCACTGTGTCTATTTACATAGGTTATTTAGTATGTGTCGCTTGCTAATAGACTTCGAACTATAACAAGCGTGTTAATAGTGTCTAGTTGAATAGCTTGTAACGGGTACAGCGCTTACCTGTAGTATGCCTGACTCTTGTTAACTTTCGGTGACGGCTCCTGTTGATATGACGAGTCATCCCGTGACCTCGAATGGCCGTTTGTTCCATCGTCCTGGATGGCACCGTTTATAGCGGCTGAACGCCCGGCCACAAATAGGGAAGCGCAGGATGTGCAATCGTGACAAAGGGCTGTCGCACTGCCAACACTTCCAGCGGAAGCGCGCTTGTTTTTTTCGAAGACGCTTTGAAGCGCTTCATTAAGCTCGCTTTCGTAGACTAAAACCTCCTAAAATAGTGTAAAATGAAAGATACTGGCACCATATCGCCAACCTGAGGAGCTGTTAGAGTCAATCATATTATCTAGGCAGGATAACAACAGCTATAGGTGAACGCGCAAATGAGCGTGCCATAAACTTCTCGACCTAGAGAGAAATTAATTGAAAATGACTGTTTACGTTAACAACGATACGTATAGATAATTTTGCATGCAACAAACAACACCGCGGCCGATAGAAACCAGATAATAAATTATATTGTCATAGAATATTTATCGCAATATTATCGTCTGTCGCATATGACAGACAGACAGACAGACAGACAAAAAAAAATATAAGCGGAAAGTTTGCTCATTTCGACTTATTTAGCTTGGTTGTCATTGTATTGATGAGTGATTGCGTGAGGTAGGTCTAAAATAAAGCTAAAGTCGACGACTTCAGGCAAAATTTTGTACAAATGTAGACCTTTTCTAATAAAGTTTAGTGTGCTACTTATGAAATAAATAGAAGTCCGGTCTTAGCGGACGCTGAAGGCACGAGGAGTTTCCGGCAGTGAAGGTCACTTGCTACTATTACTCAACGATTTCGAGAGTACGACGTTCTTATTATTGCCAAAAAAATGGGAAAAACCTGGAATTGATGAGAGAAACTTTCTTATCAGCTGCTAACGTCATAAGAGACGCAAGTGCCTAGAGATGACCTTTCGGTTCCCGAAGCTACCAGGCGATACCTTTTCGTTAGACACTCAACTAAATTATATATGATCCCCACTGACCATTGAAAATCGCCAAATCTCTATAACGAGAAGATACTTGTTGACATCGGGCGTGGCGCTCTCTCTATTTAAAACGAAATTGCAATATGACATTTACAAAATACTTATATATGTTTACTGCTATAGAACTTATACTATCCTATTCTTATTAGCACAATAAAAATAGTTATTATTACTGTTATTATCTAAAGCAAGTTCAATCTGCACGAAGGGGTAGGTGCCAATCCTCTGGGCAAGGTTTCTGACGGTTTCTGTGGTCTCTGAGCGTAGCTTTAGTTTGACGAGAAAACATTAACACAATATTTTCCCGTCTGTCATAGAATACGTCTAGATAAACTCTGATATATGCTAAAAATATAAGATTTCGCCCTATATCCCTAATGCGCTTCAGTACCAAGCACGCGCAGCAGTTTTCGCTTGTGAGTTAACCACCTGGTCGAGAGACTTTCTCATAATAACAATCTCGTTTTAGTTATTTTTGCATAGAGAAATCTGGATTGAGACTGTACGTATTTTCTTCTATTATTTAAATAATCATCTAACGGAGCACGTGTTCCGCAGCGCTACGTTATGAGTTCTGTCTTCATCATACACAGATATCGATCGTAGATGCAATACCAGAAGCGTTCGCAAGCGTTGCATGCAAATCGCAAACAATTATTAAGCTATTATTCACAATACGAATTGTTAAAATTAATTTTTCAAAACTTCTGACAAAAATTGTTTATACTGCTGTCCCAGTTTCGCTCGGCTATATTCGTCAGCAGTCCGAATTTCAGTCATGCAGAACTCAACGTGTGGATCAGTCTTCTGTGTCAGCTTTTCTTTTTATCGAAACTTTCTATTTCCATATTTCAAATAATGTTTCAGTTGCCGTTTGCTTGCCCCTTGGTTATGATGATCACAACGCGTCTCGTCTCTTCCGAAGTTTTCATATCATGGCTACGATCGGTAGCGATGAGTGTCTATGGGGCCGTATTCAATTGACGGCTACAACCGAGAACAAAAATTTAAGGACTCCTGTTTGGATCAGTCCATCGCCACTATGACCTTTCTAGAGTCCGGTGCCTTAGACGTGCTCAAAAAAGTGCGCACACCTTCTCTCTCTTTCAATAGATGTAGATATATCTAGCAATGGGTACTTGTTTCGCGTACAGCAGCTTAAATATATACGTAAATATATGCTATACGTGAAATACATATATATATATATATATATATATATATAGCAAAAGGCTTTTCGTACTGTGGCCTATCAACAAACGAATACTGGCACATCATTGCGTGATGTTGATATAAACATTGAATTAGATTGAATAGAGCTTTCAGAGCTCTCTGTCAATTTGTATCGAAACTTATCACATACATACTTATCTATATAAATGTGAAGTACAGTCTTCGCAGTCAATATATATGGGAGTACGAACATTCTAGCAAAGGAAGTTGGAGATTCTACCTAGTTGTCATGCTTGTAGCAGTTACTTGTGGTTTTAAAGTTTGTATCATAACAGCACATTTATAGTTAAAGGTAGCATCAGTATTATAATTGCCTAAACATGTTCACGGTATAAACATCCTATTCATTTAATATTTTATATAACAGTATAGACCTATGACCTTTGTCACCAATATCTCGAGTTGAACCCTGCTAAGGCGTCTCCATCAAGCACTTACTAAATATGCGTAGTAATTATTATTTCTTGGACGTATCGACATATTGCAGTACATACATGTAGCTGAAAGATTAGGCCATGTTCGTTTATCTTTAATACATTTGCAATAAGTCGCGTCTAGCGCTATCCGCTGTTACTTCTCCCGTATAGGAATACCTTCCATTCGATACTGATGGCTGCATTGTAGTTTTTTTATTATATGACGCTTATATAGGGTTAAAAGATATCCGTGCTTTACTGAGCAGATACAGGTAAGACATTGCCAGGTAAGACGGCGATAACGGTATTACGACGGTAGTGATGTATTTGTAGGAAAAAAACAAGCTGAACTTCATGGAGTTGGAAAAAAATTCAAACGTCTGCATTGTAACATGCACATTCGCCCGTTGAACTCTGTATTAACCACAGCCGTAAGCAAATCTTACCGGCTTAGTTATTTTACTCAAGTGACTATACACTGCCATAGTTAGTGGACAGGTGGCTACTAATGATACTTACGGAACTATTAAGTGCAGCCCCGCTCTGTGCAGGCCGACGCACGTGGATCGAACTATCCTTAACCGCTGTACGACATCCATAAATAAGATTCCCTTCACTTTGAGTTCCTAAATAACTCAGGAGCAAACGTATATTGGGCACGAATGATGAATTATCTACATCAGTACAGCCGTCCTTCTTGCTTAGCTTCATTTGTTGCTTTCATCCGGCTCCATGCGGTAATACTATGACGCTTTGCGGCGTAACGCTATATAATGTTTCATCTGATTTCACTGTCATAATTATTATCAATTGTAGTAGAATAGGTAATAGCACCCAGTCAATATTATAGAATAGGCAAAAAGTAGATCGTTTCCGAATTTATTAAACACAAAGTTACAGACACCTCCGTTAGGCGTGCTCTGATCATTCATCTCCATTGGCGGGATATTTGAATTGAGCGGAGCTCTTACCAGATAGGCTGAATTTTCGTATGACAGGTACTTTGATGTGATGCTGACTGTCATAAATAAGCGTTCGACTATTATCTCGTCCATCAGCGTTATTCATTTCTTGCTGCCCAGCTTTATCTTTTGACGTCCATTTCACTGAGGGTGTCGTATGCTTCGATGGATGCGTCGTGCCATGTACACCGTGCTTTAGTCGTGCGCTATTCGGGGCCGCACCACTGGGTTGGGAGCTGGCAGATGGAGCGCGATAGTTTCCACCTCCGCTTCGTCCGCTTCGGCCACCTGCTATATTGTCGTCACCCTGTCACGAGCACGAAAAATATAAGGTAGACATCCGCAGGCACAAAATACATCAATGTGTGTGAGGAACATACTTCCAGAAAATTTGATCTGGTTGAAAATTTGATTGAATAGTTAGAGATATCAGATTCGGCCGGCAGGAACTAATTCTTTTGTTTAACCACATGATCAATTGTATGAAATGATTTAATACTTTTTATTGTCATCCAGGGTTGTGATTTATGCGCAAAATCGACAAAAATTAATAGATGTTGTCTCCTGGCCTTTTATCTCGTTTGTCAGCGTGTAAGACGTCTTTTAACTATAGTTTTTATTAGTTATTGACGGAAAACGGTTTCAGCGATCACTCCATACTTGTAAATCAAGACATTCAGCATATATACTCAGTGAGCTGGTTACTGAAGGATCTTTAGAGGTTATCAACCTGTACCATATAGTTTGTCAGTTTCATCAAATCAATAGTATATACAAGGGTTTGGAAATCGAAAGACGCATGCTTAAAGAGTATACGAAAATCTCGTTTAGAGGAGGAGGACTTAAGATCGATTTGTTTTAATAGGGACAGAGTGTTGCTTTTGCTTGCTAAGCGGTGCGCTGTTGAGTGATACTGAAGGCAAAATGTTAACAGCGTCGGGGCGGATCGTTGCAGCAGGACACGGGACTTTGGTGCTGCGTCAACTTTGCCGCTAATAGAGCCGAGTGTCCTGACCAGTGCAAGGTCCTACTCAAATTTAGCCTTCGTTAAATTTCGTAGCGAAAAGATTATTTGCCATCCCTAGAGAAACACGCATTCAACGCATAATAAGGGCATAAATCTGGATACGTTGTTAGAGATGTACGGAGGTCTTTGTGGACGACTATCGTACCTTCTGCCTGAAGAGGGCGCAACAGCCGAAACGTGGCGGACACAGCTTTTCCCGAAAAGCCACTCGGAACCGATTGGACATTATGCTATAAAGTATCGGGTTAATTGTCGAATTAAAGTAGTAGAAGCAACCTGTACAAATCAACAAAGTAGAGAAGTGTACACCGTTCTCTTATTCAAGATCCAATAAGGGATAATTAAAACTGTATCAAAGATGTGCATAAACAATCGATGTTTATTTTCTAGTAATCATACTCTAGCACTTTTTCTAATATATATATATATTCTTTTTTTTTTTAATTTACACTAGATTATTATATAAAAAAAAAAAAATATATATATATATATATATATATATATATATATATACTACTTCCTTTTTACTCTATAGCTCTCTATATTTTTTTCATTGAACGCCTGCGGTCCCACTAGTTATCGAAAACTTAGTATAGCCTTGCCACGGTAGCCTTACCTACATTCTCTGGCTACGTCATGAATGAAATAGGCTTTAAATCGAATCAAACTGTTCACTTTGAACAACAAAAATAATATAATACTATTATAACTTGTAACCAAAGGAGCAGAAGTTATATGAATAAAGAGTAAAATCTCTTAGCGGCGTTGGCTACCATTAATTAGATAATGCTAGCGTTCAATGCGGTTGATGCAGAAGACGCTTCAATTATATATATATATATATATGGATTTTAGTTTATGTCGAAGTTACAACACATAGACCTCTCCCATTCCTCTGTTAATGACGAAGAATCAGTCGATGTCCAATAAGAGTACTAATAACAGACGACCGGACGTCGCCGGCCGCATCAAGGACAGACAGCGACGATTATTACGTTCTATTGTTTTTTTTTTTTGTTCGTATCTGAAACGATGAAATTGTTAAAAATAGTTGTTTGTTGTTATCAACAATCAATGCCATTTTAAACTGTGAAAGCCATTACCGGCACGATATCAAACAATAACTCTCGCCAGCGAAACATTTCTAAAATTAGGGGTTGCCACCACCATCACAACGCTGATCCACAAGTCAAGTTGGCTCTACACAATGCAATCCTTCGGCCCCAATGCTTTCTGTCGATTTGATATGACGCATCGGCGCTAACTGTATTCGGGAAAAGTTACACGGAGCAACCTACATGTTGGATTTTGAACGGGTATTAACGATTGATACTGTAACTGTGAATCAAGTTCATCAGCGTTTCGAACCTAACTGTAGATGATATCGAGGCAGAGAGAAAGGGGGGCAAGGGACATAAACTTTGTTATAATAAACCTAATGAACACTTTGCCACCTTTGAGCTATGAAGCAACCCTATATTGTGCACTAAATCAATGGCAGGTTGCCCACAATATTCTAACGATACATCCGACAGAGTGTTCGGACCTTTGATGTTTCTTAATTCAATATCTATCTGTTTTGTACCTGTATAATTCGATTCTGGTAAACTTACCTGCAAGTGTATATAATTTTTGATTCGCGTCTCTCAAGGTTTCGTTCCAATTTCCATGGAGTGAAACGTATAAAAATAAAAGTCGTTGCGAGTGATACGGAGCCCAGCACAGAAAAAATGCGATAACCACAGCGGCTGAAAATGACGCACCCAGAATATCATAAATTGTTACTAATAACAACCGTAACTTGATGTGAGCTTGCCTACGAGCATACCTAGAACTTACCAACAGTCACAGATCTATCGGTATCGCTAACTTAATGAACGCATATATGTCTAGAATAGATCACCGTCATTCGAGAACTTATACAGCACGTCGATAACCTTTGCATATCGGGCTTCGATTATGGATGATAGAAACTGAACGACATGCTTCACCTTAAGCATTCGTGAAGTCCGTCTGGTGCACGTCCTGCCATTCATACATTGGACCTATCGAAGTCCCGCTATTAATAAGCAAACAAGCGAAACAGTATTTCAAGAGGACCGTTTGCCAGGATATAAGTGCTTTGTGAAACTTCCTCGAGTTCCCTAAATCGTGTAACTGGGTCTACTTTGAAAAACTTCGGAGTTTATCATAATGACGATAGAAACATGTAGAACGTCATTTTCGAGTTGAAAAGTGACTTAATTTCGTAGTAACAACTCGCTCAGATGAAAATCGGTAATGAGGATTCGCATAAGACCAGCAGTATCGTTATAATACTGGAACTTAACAGATATATAACTGGTTCCTGTTAAGTTGAAAACGGTGCCAGATTGCATTGTGGAAAACGATCATCGTTTATTGACTAACCTGATCTCTGCCATTGGGAACAGATTAAAATTGTAAATAAGTATGATTATTGCTATAAATAGTGGAACTTCTGTTTATCGGTTCATCCTCTGCCCTTGCGAAACCGATCAGCAGGGGCGACCGCATCTCGTACAGATTCCAGTGTCAATCGAACCAAACCTCCCCTATAATTATTGAAACTTATTGTTTGGAAAGTACCAATGATAATGACCGAAACGTAAACGACTAATAATTAGTGCGTCATCTAAATACTCTTAGTAGGTATTATACGCAGGTCAGGCGCAGTAATATTATGAGCTTAATAAAAGTACTTAGGAGTAGGACTATAGAATGACGGCTTGCAACTAGGCAGAGAAAGGGGCCGAAATTATTCCAGATATCTATGGATTATCTAATGCAACCACACATTTATCTCAGTTCATTAATAGGCTCATAAAGAACCATCAATCCTGCCGTTAATAAGGACTGCATTCTAAAAAACGCCTGCTGATTACGGTCCTAAAGCATTGGTGGAAACTGGTGGGACCAGGAACAGCTTCATCTGCTGACAGAATGCCTTGATCATTCTAGATCGTTGAGTACTATGTCAGATACGACTAATCTCTGATTTTGTAGGGTTTCGAAGTGAGGAAAAGTATTAGGTATACAAGGGTTTAACGAGATCGATCTATAAGAGCGGGCTATTTTTGCTCAGAATTTTATCTTAAGCTATTGAAGACTCAGAGATTTTAGTCTTTTTGAGCGGACCTTACGACGGATTTTATCAAGTAAGCAACTAAGAAACCTCGTCACCTGTAGATTTATAAGGTGTTAATGCAGGGCAGTGCTGGATCAGAAATCATACGATAATTTCACTTAAGCAAGACGTTCTCGAGTCCTCCACGAGTTATTTACATTGGGCACGACCTCACTCTTGAAGGTTGCATCTCGAAGTAGGCTTCTAGTTAACTACTATCAAAAGACATATTAACGGATTGTTCTCCTGCATCTACCTATACAACAAACATTCAATCGCGTGGTATTATAAAAAGCACAGAACAACTTTTATGATACCACGTCGTCTGCTAATAAAATGGACTTTTTCAACGTCTATGTTGCAAGTTTTCAGATTTGCCATTTGTCGCAGGCTGGATTGTCTCAGGCGCTTGGCGATTTATTAAGATGCCGCATTTTACGTTCAGCTAGATAGCTGCACCCCCACCCCATCGTCTGCCCATCGACTGTAGCATTTGTCTTTTGCTGCTTAGGGCTTAATGCCACCAGCTTAAAATAGGGGCCTCTCTTTTGATTCAATATGTGAGCCACTGAACGAACCTAGCATTCTGACGACGACTCTTCTACTCTGCATTTTCGAGCGCTCTCCATCGTGTCTGTGATAGCGCGAGGAGCAGTCGCTTGCGACGGGCCCAGCGCGACCCACACAGAAACCTCCCGAAGCGCCATACGATCGTTGTAGCTGCATCTGTAAAATGAACCCGGCAAAAAACAGAAACAATGGATCAATATAGGTAGAGCAGAATTCTTATTGTGACATCGACACTGTGACACCAGTCAGTGATGAGTAACGGCTCTGATTTTGCTCATTTTGGCTCTATTGTCGTTTGCTGTAGTGCAAAGTCAACATACGACTTATTAGCAAATGTATAGCACTGTATTTACTGGTCAGAAGAGCATTGTAGATTACAAATGTGAGAATCAAAAGATATGAAAAGTATAGCATTTGTGGGTAGGTTGGGCGGAATAAGCACACTGTTTGAACAAGGATATTTGTGTTTATATCCTTCATTCACTAGTATTATTCCGCAACATAAACCACACGAAGAAAAGTAACGGCGGTTTGTCTATTAAGAGCTCGTTGCCTGCTTTTTTATTGCGACCTAACGAACACTTGCGAAACTTGGCCATCTTCCTGCTCTGCGGGAGCGTATTATTTATCTGATGAAAACAAGAATGAAGCGACGCAGCGTTGAGTCAACGGTGAGGACGCATTGTGTCTTATGACAAGTCCATAGGTCAACCGACACTCGGTGAAAACATTTTTTCCGAGTAGAGATTAGCAGCCTTTCCGGCCATCTGTTAACCCACCATTTAATTTAATCTTGAATCGTATTTTTTGCTAACTATAGTGGTCAATTTCCACCTATGCCACGCGTACCATTTTGTAGACAAGGTGAAAATACGGCAAAATGAAATATATATATATATATACATTGCTGAGCTGTAAATTGGTGCCCATTCACCGAGATTAAAGTATAGCTAGATGTTAGCTTGACAATGCACAATATACAGGTACCGATAGCGCTATAGGGCTCAACGATACGGACAGATTCTCTCTTATACGTGCTCTATTGATTCAGCATACTGCCGTAAAATAGATAGAACGCTGCCGTATACAATTTCAGTAGAAGTATAATATTTTCAGACCTCATATAATTTGTCATAAATGACTATATGCGGTCCACAGAAATTATTTGCCCTCAGATACTAACATGGTCATAGAACGGTTACCGCTGTCCGTTTCATTGTATTCGCGGAACAGGTTACGCCAATTTTGTAAACAGCAGCCCTATGTGCCGTGACAGCCGTTGACACCGTGCGGCCGGCGACAGTTCTTCACTAGACTGAGTTTGATCACAAGACATCTTACGCAATAGCTGAGTGAAACATCGTCAACGTAACGACTTGCCCAGCCAAGCGCTTCCACATCGTAGACGGTGTGACGTAACTTGAAAAGAACTTATTCCAGTATAAACCTGTTGGTTCCACCATTGTTTAACTGGGCATAATTTCCTTAGAACTTGGCTTTCGTAGAACAGGATGTTGGTTTTTTTGAGGATATTATTAGCAACATTGCGCAAGCCGTACTGCTCTTGTGTTCTACCCAAAGTATGCAGAATATAACTGTTTGCAGTTTACTGCTTTATTTGCTTCGTTATTATTACACAGGGATACAGGCTGCAAAATTATCCTTAGAAAAGTTGATATATATATATTTTTTTAGATTATGATTTATATAGATTATTATGTTATTTTTAGATTATTAGAATTTCTAACAAATTCATACGTAGTTCCAAGTGCCGTTGGCTACTTTCTTTTCTCTACCTTAACAAGCGACTCTAGGCAATCCAACAGGTATAATTTGCACGGCCTGCAACCGATATATTGCACGGTAAGACCGCTCGCGTCAATCGTCTGAGGGTAATATTTACTCGGGAAGCGATTCCGCTTACTGGTGACTTTTATCATTGTGAACGGCAGGAAGAAACGGGCACTTAATCAACAAACACAGGTGCTTCTGCCATTACAAAAAAGAAAAAAATCACAACTCTGTTTCGCCTCATTTGAGTTGATGCACACCTTAAAAGTTATCATCAAGTTATCCTTAAATAATTAACCTTTTCATGATTTTCGGTCTGCTCACCTATGTTTTTGCGCTTGTTGTAATAGCTGATGCCAATGTACAGGAAACGAAGTTTCATATATATATATATATATAATGACAATTTTCTATCTTCATTTTTTGACATAATTTCCAAGGTGCTTTGAATAAATTAGAATTTCCTATGCTCTGTTTTCGGGACCGCATTTAAACAACCTGTATTCAGAATCCACACACAGCCTCATTGGTTATCCTTATAATATTACTTGGTTAATCCGCAACTAACGTTGAGCAACGTAGGTACGTACAGTTACGTTAAATATTGCTCAGATATTAGGTTCCATTAAAAACGGCGGACTTCGTGCCGATAGCGGGCTAAGAATCGTAGAAACACTAGCGTTCAAAGTGGCCAAAAGATCCAAAACAATGTCCAAAGGATTTTAGAAAGGATAAGTATTAGAGCTTATCTGGACGACTAAACTTTCAAGTACTTTCTCGAAAAGAATTGGTAGCCTCTGTATCATAGATGCAAGATAATGGCTTTTTACATCTTTTGAGCAATTTCGAACCCTTTAACCCAAGGCCCTGGTGAGGACCTTGCGCTTTGTTTTATAGAAATCTTATGGACGCCGCACGAAAACTTGTAACAACGTAGGCCGTCGGTTTCACAAAAAAAAAAAATTATCATATCTCTCCTCCCCGCCATGAAAAATTTGCTGTGACAACCGAGCCAAAAAGGTGCTTGAATTTATACGAGACACCCCATGGTTCAAGTTTCATCATTATATTTGCTACATTCAATAGCACGTAAGGCCACGGCCCTCGTTCAAACAGACTGAAAAATATCATCGTTGTCAGAACAAACAAATTTCCGCTTGTACGAATAATTTGACTCTACGCGAAAAAAAAAGGCTCAATTTTATCCGTATACGGCGAGTGGTAAGATCATTTAAATAATACAGAACGGATGATTGACATTGAACCTATAATACATGTCCTATATTAAGAAGCATCGATGTGCTTAAATGGTTACGCGCACGTTATATATGGTTTACGTGTGTTAACCATTCAATGCTCAGCACGTTAATGCGATTCTATATATATATATATCCGAGAGATATGAAATGTCTGCAAGCGTAATTAGGCTATGATTGCCCCAGGCGTTGCCAAGATCCTGATGGCAATTATCATCATTAATTCTTGAGAAAGCTTTATAACCGTGAGCATATTGGTGAAGACTATCGGTCAATAACGTAGTACTACTAACCGGCAATCTAAAAAGACTGCTTCTTAACGAACACTTCATCATATCATATTAGGACATTAAAATAGCTGCTGTCCAGGAATTAATTGAACAATGAGAAGATTAAAAGGTCTAGATTTCAAAAAGCGCAGTAATAAATTTGACACCCATTTTCTGTATACTAGACAATTGACTTTGCATGAATATAATTATACTTTTGACAGATGTGGGTGTTTTTTTTTGAAAACTTATCCAATATACTGTGGCAATTGAACCATATAGTTATGTTTACACGATCAGATACGACGATATCTGAGAAATCACGCAGATCAGCATATTTCAGTTATACTAGAAGATTGTTTGTCAATGTTACGTTGCAGATTTGATATGATGAACTAAATCTGCAATAATCTAGAATTTTATTTAAAAATATTCTTAGAAACGAACATTATTTTATCAAGTATGATTTCCACTCCCGATTATGTTATCCTTCAGCCCCTACAATCGTTTACTCCCCGTCGTCTTAGTTAGTTGGTCAGGACTAGTCATCCTGAATTTTAACAATTTTTCAAGCTAAAGGGCAAAGGCTAAGGAAAAGTTAATACGGTCTATATCGGCAGAATCTACCAAAATTAGAACTTATTTGTAATTAAACAGGTATTATATATTACATTGTTTTCACAAGTGTGTATTTGCGTATCCGTGTACGTTTCAGAACAGCTACAACAATTATTACGTTCCCTTAAGGGCAAAACATATGCATCTATCGTAATTTCAATGAATAGAATGTTTATTTAGATTTATGCTGTTGAAGCGTTTCAATTAGCAGATGTCTAAAGTTATTTGATAATTTCTTAGTTATTGCCATTGAAGCTCTTCAAACAGCTGAGCGATTTGATAGCTGACCGCGCTTCTATGAGTTTAATACTATAGGCTTTTCTGAAGTTTACCTCTGGGACGCACCAGGAGACCGAACCAGCCCAGCTACTACGCGGCAGGACGTGGCGAGCCTATCACCCGTATATCGGCCAGTGTAATCAGAAACGTCTGCCCTACAAGGTAATTGGCTAACCATCCTATGATTCGTTGTTAAAGATTTCATCTTTTAAAATGCATCAGTTTAATATCCACCTAATTTTAGGCCCATGTCAAAGCCGTCGCCGTTTTTGATGGGGCATTTATCTGAAAATTTATATATGTATATTTATAAAGTAAAACTGTTGTTGTAATAGGCTGAGAAGCTGTTTCTGAGAATGTAAATATCGCCTTCTCGAGCATCGCTATGCTACATATCAAAATCTGAGTAGATAAGTTTGTGAAATAAAGGTTGTGTGAAAATAACGGAAGCATTTATGGCATGCAAAATTCATACATAAGTTGCATTCTTACACCTAACTTCTACAAATATATTGAGCACTAAAGAGAACAGTGTTACTTTTAGAAAAAGATGTATAAACAATGTATGGCTTACACTTAAATTAGGATGAACGAGCAAAGCCAGTTTTTTCTACAACAAAGCCCGCAAACTTGTCATGGCAACAAAGTGTTTGTTGTTTTCGGGACTCAAACAAAGATCAGTTAATGTCGGAACTCTACTGAGAATCTAAATGTTTTAAATAATGATTGTGTATTACTGCACATGTGGCTGCAGAAGAAGCCAAACCAGCTCTTAACGCAGCACCATGATAAAGATCCGAAGAAAAAACAGTGCGGACTCCTCCAGAGTTAATCGATGTTAATCGACGGATTAAATGATGAAATTTGGTGTTAGTGAGCGTACGATGTTACGGATGAAGACCTCATGTATACTTCACATGTCGTAAAAATCAGACAAATGCTCTCAAGAATCTGATTGCGTGTTGTTTATTATCCAATTTTCACAAAAATGAAGGAAGAAATTGCTTTCGATTATTCTTTGACGAAAACTTTTTTTTATCGTCGATGCTTTCGGTTATGATTCAGAGAATGTATCTACTATGGGGAAAACAAATTTTGAAAGCTTAGCGTTTACATTCTGGGTGCCATATCCAGTGAAGAAGACTTCATGCCTTCACAGGTCTTGCAAAAAGGCCAAAGCACCACTAAACAATGTTGCCTGTATGTCTTACAAACTGATGTGTAGTCGTGGATAATTTATATGGATACAAGTGCCTAACGAAAAACTAGAAATCTTCCGACAACGTGGCGCACCGGCTTAAATTAGTAGTGCAGGGTTGACTGGACTTCTGGATCATACAGATGTGTACTAAACAATCTAGATTTCAACCCATCGGAGTACAATGTATGTATTATTGAACGAGAGTCGAACGGGTTTCGACATGTCAGCGTTGACCCGTACTATCAGAACAACATCTACAGAATAGAAACGGGAACATCTGATGAGATTAAGAACGGCTAAGGACGGACCTAAATTGAAGCTCTAATCGCGGCAGTCGTGGCTATAGTGAATAAATATTACCGTCAGGAGTGAAAACTTAGTTGAAACTATTCTTTTTATCTAGATATAGTCTCAGGTAGAGAATACAAGAAAGGTTCAAAATTAGCTTCTGTATCTTGTATATATCTTCAACAAGTGGTCGAAATGCATTTCGTTGAAACATCGTTCGTAGACTTAACCGACTAATTGAGTTCGTTACTATTGGGCAGTGAGCGGACAACATGCACTGACAGGATACTAGCGCTAAATGAAATAAACTTAGCATTGTCCTTATATCATTGCTAGATTATTACGCAGTTAGAATTAGGAGAATAGTACGGGGAGCGGCTGTTATCGTGAGCATGATAAACTTGCCTACTGCTGGTTTTTGTCCTGTTTGTTAATTGTTTGATGTCATCGTGTTTTTGCAAGAATACCTTGAGAGTCTTGTTGAGCGCTACGGCGATTCGTAAATAAAGAACCATGATGATGGATATGGGTGCGACGAAAAACACGAACGTTGAGCATAGCAGGAGAAACTCCCAGGAATTGTCAGGCTGATTAAATGGGAAGCCACACCACGCGGACGCTCGAATTGGCTCACCGGTCCTGCGTTGACGGTCACATAGAAAAGCAAACAGAGCAAAAACATAGGGCAGTCACTTATAGCGAATACAATATCGGAGATATGGAAGCTAGCTGGGTTTTCCTAACCATTGCCTTTATTAGATTTACTTTGTTATGCAATAGATATGATAACTGTTTAATGCTATGATCGGTAAGAAAGATTGAAACTCACACTCTAAAGCAGATACACGATATCGTAATTGTTTCGGTAGTTGTTGAGACTTCTATTAGTATTTGCATCCAAAACTTTAGAAATGTATTTTTATACTATTGTTTAATGCGTACATGGCCGTTCAGTGACTAAGAACTAGTCCTGGACAAAGTCATAATTACTGCCAATACAAACTGTTTTCTCATACGTATACAAAAAAAAAAAAAAAAAAAAAAACGGTAACACAAACATGAATAGGCGTGCAAAAATGACTGATTATTATTTATTCACTGATCTGCGTTCTAGTAAGTTCGCCTCACAATAGGGTTGCCGATTTCGTAAACTTCGTCCTTTTTCTTGGAATTTGTGATGTGAGCTTTACGTGAGTGGGCACAGTGCGTGCGTCTGCGCTATGAGACGAAATATTTTACGGCGGGTGCCACGAACCACACTTAAGTATATGGCCTGATTTTTTTTTAGATCCAAGGGAAAGATGTGCTTACAAGCGATGCTAATGGACGTCAAAGATCGCCGAAACACAAAGAAGATGAGTTTCACTCTTCTCTATCAGAGAGACTGTAAAAATTCGTTATGGATAATCTAGCTGAAGTGAATGTTTTCCCCCTGAATGAGTCACGATTCCTCGGGTTACATAGCCGACTTCACTGCAAGCAAAAGTTATGTGTTAAACTGATCCAGACTTAAAAAATATTCTATAAAAATAACATTGCGTGTTATTTTAGATAATGCTCTACTTCGCAAGAGCTAAATGCACATCTTTAAGAAACCAATATTCATCCTTCTGACAGGATAAGTCTAATCCTGTCCTGCCAGAACACACCCGTGCAAGTTCTTAATTAGGACCACCGTTAAATGTATTATATTTTCTTGTCCTGCAATTTTGCCTATTTACGTTGTGAAATACGTGATGGTGGTAATTTTACCATGCAACTGCACGGAAGGTTTCACCACCATGTAGGAAAATGTACCATCAGCCCGCAAAGGCCTAAGGCAAGACCCTAGAGCATAATTCGGTTCCCTTTTGTTAAAAAGGAAAAATGTTAGCATCTAAAAAGCATTTGATGCCAACCTATATAACCAGATTTTCGTTTTCTTTTTCCACATAAAAGGCACTTGACAGCCGAAAATCACGTTAAGGAAGTATCGAGTATGCACTTAGCGCCACTCTAAACGACTAAAGTTCCAGGTTGAATCTAACAGAGCGCTCATAAAAACCGACAATGGTAGTATATTTAATAAGCAAGTAGTTCACACTCACCCTTTCTCTATACCTCGACCCAATGGAAGCATCGTATTAGCCGCTGACACGGGCTTTTCTTATTTAAGTATACCGTATACAGACCTCCTACGTTTGGCCGGTCAGCTATCATTTAAACTGGTAGATTTAGAAAAAAAATGTTTTTTTTATTTATTTTTAGATTTAGGTTAGGAAAAAATTCTATGCAATAGATAGAATTAATGATAGATATCTTGTTTACATGTTTACTTTTAGCTCTCTGCGTTCCGGCTCAAACACAGCATTCGCAGCAGTCCACAAGTAGCCTGGTAATCAAATTGACATAAATAGAATTTGGTTTTTCAGAGGAAACATATTCAGCTCGATCCCTTCAGAACCATCTGTTGATTAGGTGATATCGTTGTGACAAATTATGTGACCCCAGCTTTCGGTTATGATTCATTTATGGCAGTTCAGTGCCGAAGTTACGTTTCTTCGACAGTCAGTTCATTAATAACAAAAAAGACATCTCATTCGATGCAGCTGGATGCTCACGTATTGCGCGGGCCTTAAGTTCAGACCATTCTGCCTAGCTAGTTCTGTAAAATACATTTTCTAATAGCCAAGAAAGCGAAGTTAATTATAATAGAACTGTCAGAAAGGAAAAATAGGCCGAAAAATTTAAACAACACGTAACCGTTTCGCATATTTGTCTATATATTACATTTTTAGCTATGAAAAACCTTTCGTCCCCGGTGTATTCTATACGTAATCAGTCAACGTCGGAAGTAGCAACACACGATCCATGTCCGTCGTTAGAAGGCAATACGACGATGTACTCTATGGACGCGTGTGCGCCCCTCTGTACGCAATCCAGCACGCGGAAAAGTGTTCAAAACGTTTGCATTATTGCTCGAGCTGCATTACCTTCGAAAATTATCTTAGAAAAAAAACCAATGATGTGACATATTGAGAGTACTACTAGCCGCAAAAAGAGTCGCTGCGTAGCTTGAGCGTAGGCGACCCTTCGAACTACCGGATATTCACAGAAACAAACGTAAGGATGCGTTTTTGACGTCATGAAAATGCTGCGTAACCTACGTAATCAACGACGTCAAAAGCGATCGTTGACACAGGCGACTGTGGCGATCAGATTCGGACGAGAGCGGGAGTTGTGAGAAGAACGCGTACCGATTAATTGCCGCTGATGTTAGCAGAGCCCGTCGAAAGACTGCCTTGTGAAACCGTCATAAATTTGTAAAATGACATTAGCACGCAAATACATATTGGCTAATGGTATTCGTTTCACAGTGTTGCATTAGGTAAGTTTCAGTACATCTCTATGTTGCCAGTTGCGACGTATGAGTCGACTTTACGCCTTAAATAATTAAAGATCGGCTGCCGGTCGCATGCTTAGAAATAGCCACGCCTTCAAGCTCCAGATTAAACTAAGTGATCCTTCAAAGGTGTAATTCTTTCAGGAATTTATTGGCTGAAGAAAAATGGATTAGTCTAGCTAGAATTTAAATAACAAACACACAGTGAGGAAGTACTTTCGTTATCGAACCCATTGAAGTGGTGCTTACTATTAAAAAAAAAAACTAACCTTAGCGGGTTTTGTTTGCTGTATGAGCAGCCGACAGATTCTTCAACTTATCAAATGCCAACGGCAGGTACTCATTTAAAAAATTGTTTCTTCACTGTTTGCCTATTTCTTTGGACAGTTTGTCTCCTAAGTCGTATTGTACGAATCCGAACACTTATAACTCAGTTGAGCAAGATCCGATCTATGAGACAAAATTAAAGAGTTCGGGATCCGTCAGAACGTTTCGGATAATCAAGACACATATCATAGCTTTTGTCTTGAGAACTTTTGTATCGTCAATTTATTGAGCAAGTTCAGAGACGCGTTCAGTTGTGTGGCCCTCTGCATCTATCATTTCGCTATATTTTCGAAGCTTAATGCAGAGCGCCCCTTCAGCTGTACGTACTTCAACGTACCTTCAGAGCTGTTCATGATAAACCTTAACGACGATTTAACTGTCCTCTCTTACATTAAAGTTGTTGAATGTAATTACTTTCTCGTCCTCGATACCGGCCTTACGTCGAAATGACTTTCGAAATGATGTTTTAAAACTGAGCAATGAGATGCACATTAGTAAGGAGCTAGAAATGGCATCTTCATTGAGCTAATATGGGAGCCGCTTTACTGTCTTCATTATACTGCCCAGCGCATACAGAAGATTCTCCGCAGTGATATGACCACCTTCTAAAGGCGCAGAAGGCCTTTGAGGCGACTGAAGTTGAATTTTTACGCAGTCTACGGGTTTTCATTCTCTGTCGTGCGATTTTTTAATAAAGCAGGGAGCTTCGGCTTCAACGTGCTGCAATCGATTTTGATAAACACCCTCAGATATCGTCAACCAGGCTTCGATATTTTTCGCAGTCTTCGTCGTATCAGCTACTTATTTTCCAGCGAAGAGGTTGCCTCGAGTGCAGTAGCGAAAATTGGACAACTTTTTAGTTGCACGGTTTTGGTAGCGCAGAAATCTGCTACAAACTAACTAGGGCAAAATAAGAAAAAAATTAGATCCATTTCAAAATCTAAGGCAAAACGTATCTTGCAATAAAACCCCATTACTGCTTAAAAATAAAACTGAAAGGCTCCATCTACATAAGCCATTTTAGGGAGCAAAGAGAAATAGGAACAGAAAAACAATAGTGGTTATAGAAATAATACCAGAATGACATAAGGAGATAAGTGCTCTGCAATGGGAATAGCATGCTGTACAAGACATTTCTGAAACAAAAGCTGCTAATCAGTGATACAGATGTAGGTAGTATTTGTATTATCTCTATATTGCAGACGGTCTTTACCATCAGGTCTCAGCTCATATACTCCTCGTTCAAAGATAAAGCGCTTTCGCGTTGTTAGCTTTAGGAATAACCCAGGTGCTCATTGTTGGTATTCTGTAAACATATGATTCCTATATCGATGTAAGATATGCACAAAAAAACAATTATTCGGTCATATATGTATGGGTGCAACATATGTCCTTCGCATATGGATACATACGCCCCAGTATCTGTGGGTAGTGTTCAAATCAGATATCAAAATTCAAGTCTGAAATAATATAACAAATAAATTCTTTTATAACTCACTCACTCACTGTTGGAGCTACGATATAGTAGTATATAACCTTTTCGAATACTCCGTAAAGAGCTTGCTTTTCCAGTAACAATGATTGTTACTATTGTTATTATCAATATTAGAATTAAGAAACAACGGTAAGTTTCTCTGAAAGCAATTCTTCAAATAGGAACATCAGAGATCACGTTTTTACCTAAGAAAAACAAATTCATCCATCATGACAGAGGAAAACATTAAAGATGTTATTAATTAAGCTTCGGTCTAAGAAAGAATAATAATAACAATTTGTTATTATTATTATTATTATAAAATGTTTGCATTTTGAAATAAGACGGCCACGTGCATCTCAGGAAGTATCGCTTTACAGATACAGTGATGACATAATTAGCGCTTTGATAAAAGTGGGTATATTTTGAATCTGGCTGCAACGCTCTGAAGACTTTATAAATGTGAGCGAATACTTCCTCGTGAACTTCAGCGTGTAATTGTCGAACATATTTCCCGTTCTAAAAGGGTCAGTACACGAATCATAGCTATGTGAAAAGAGCAACTGGCCCTGGGTTATGACTCGGAGTCAACATTGATATACTCTGTATTTTAAGAAATTATAATAAATCTGAAATCTATTCAATGCACGAAGGCACGACAAATCTAGTGGACTAGATATAATGAACGATTATTAAGTTACTAGCGAAGGTTTAATTGATAATGAGTTAATATATAGAACTTACGAAAAAAGAAGTGCTTCCTACATTTAAATGTTGAGCGCTTAGGGAGCAACAAGTGGATTAGTATCAACAGGCGTCGCCATCTACAAAAGTCTCATGAAAAGGTACCCAAAGACATCGAAACGTTCGTATACAACTTGCTGGTAGTTCAGAATTTAAGAACTGCCAAAAATAACCGTATCTACAAACAGTTATTTCTGTCTGTGTTTCTTTCATGCAATAACTTAGATAGTCAAAACTCAATTTTCGATCTTCGTAACTTCATTTTGCGGTACTACTAGTATAGTGGATGCACTATATTGCTGTAAGTATTAGGACCTCAGTAGCGAACGTTAATCTCATAGTTCAAGATAACACTATAGGTGTACGATATTTTACAATATTCTCTTTGTGTTTGAAATACACCTGTATTTTTTTTTTCAAATTCGAGGCCAACAGTCAACAAACGGTTGTCAAATGTTGCGTCACTTGGCGTGAAGCAGATTAGTTGTGGTAGACCATGGGAAGCCAGAAATTTTTCAATGATTTACAGATATAAGTTCGATTTAGAAACGAGAACGACGGACAGTTCGACGTATAAACTATACATTCGTTGAGGGTTTTACTACTAAGTACACCTAGTATTGGATTAAACAATGCTAGATAGAAAAATGAAAACTTAACAGTTAGTTTTGAAGATGGATAACGGAAAGTAGAAAGCTGAAACAAATCGCAAAGCACTAGCTTTCATGCTTGGTGTGTGTCAACAAAAACACCGTACTTGTTTACCCCAGTTAAATTAATAAAATTAAGAAAAGGTCAAATGGGCACTGTATGATTTGATCGAGGATCGAAAACAGATACGTATAGACGCTTTGCTTTCACGTTACAACGGTGAGCCGCTCTTACATTAAACTGCAAATTGTGATAAAAAAAAAATGTATAGATCTATAACGGTTGCAGAAATATCATACGGATGGATGCAAATTAACTGGCGGGACATAATCCTCAAGCAAATGCACAGCTGCGAAAGCCTATAGTGTCTGTTTGAGGCTCTACTGTATATGCAATCCGGCTTCATGGGTCCTGGTTTGGCAGTAAGTCATAGATAATAATAGTGTATACTTCGACTGAAAATAAAAATATGTGAACTGTGAAAACTTCGAATTTTCTATATATATTTTTTAGTTTAAGTTATATTAAACGACCTAATATATTAATTAGACCTAATATAAATAATACATAGAAATTATAAGAAAAAGAAAAATGCCCCCCTGTGGAAATTTCTAGGGAAAATCGATCTCCAGTAAAATCGTCTCAGTTGCTCTGTATTCTATTGCCTGCACCGCCAACTGCTTTCTGGTAGCCGTTAGTTAGTAGTCGTTAGTTCCGCGCAGATTACGTAGGTTTCACAAAAATGTCCATTTAACACCCAGCTTTAAATGCTAAACTAGGACATCAAGCCATCACGAATGACAATCCCCCAAATCGTATATATATTATGTTGTTGGAAAGTTATCTATAATAAGGTTTTTGAAGTTTCGGTCTTAAACATGGCGAAAATTGCGCGATACATATTGCGTTCAAGTCAGAGAAAAACGTCCTGAGACCCACAATCCGTCTTGTCTGCCCACTGGACGTGTATCATTCGATGTCGTACGTACTCGTATGTTAGATAGTTAACTTGCATGAAGAACGTGTATGGAGAAGCGGCGAGAATTGAAAGGATCCAGATGACGATAATATTCCAGACGGCACGTGTAATTTTCGATTTTGTTGGCTGACGCATTGGATGACATATTGCCATGTACCTGTTGTACGGAACAGAAAAACAGATTACTTTCTTAAGTTTGTATCTATAGCTGAATTTTAAACTTCGTGCCTTTATCCAACTAAGTGAATATCAATCACGTATGTTATATAACTTTAACAAGACAATGATACACCAAGAAGTTAATATTAAACATTAGCAATTTTATTTCAGTATCAGGATGTGCTTCAAGCTATTTTGGTGTTGGGTTATGATTCGTAGATCGATTGAAATTGACGCACCTTGTGTTATCGCATGTTCTTTTTTTTCATTATGTTATACAGGTGCCCACTTACATCCTGCGACAAGTACAGCTAGCTGGTAAGTTACAATTAGCGAAGTTATATTTCGTAAACCTAGTAAAGTATGTGCTCAGTCATGCAGGTAATTCCTTAAGAAGCACTGTAGATTTCTCTCGATGGTCAAATGAGCGTTTTTGCTTGACCCTTGGCCCATTATAAAACATCGCAATTACCATCTAATAAGCGACTCGTTTCAGATCTGATTTGAAACACTTTAAGTAGGAACCTTACACAGCTATTTATATCCATAATTTTCTCTGTAGCCATTCATAATTACTGAAATCGTGCAGGATAGCTGAAAAAGGGTAACCAGACGGCCTGGTAGCCGTAGAGTGAAGCGTGTTAAGGTGAAGCTGCGAATAGCTTTTCTCATGAAAATGATTCCACGTTAAAATGAGACAGCACAATGTGTCTGGAAGTTAGAAGTCCGAACGGCCTAGGTCAGTTGCTAGGTTAGGTAGGCAGTTGTATAAAGGCTGCTTGCTAACGCGTCTCCTAGACGCTAAGAGTCAATCCAAAGCGTTCTAAGAATAAATTGCATCCGCTCGGCAATATTCTAAAAAAACGGCGCTTCACTTTATTCACTGTAATCTTTATCGAGAAATGGTACTGGAAAATTATAGATAAGGTGAAAACACATAGAACCTTACCGATGCAAACTGTGCGCAACGCTTAGTAGTAAAGCCACCGAAAAACACGTTTCGAGAGACAACCGAATTCGATTTCAAGTTAGCCCCTAATAAGGCATATAGCTATGTTGAACTACTCATACAATATGCTCGTATAGTATCCTAGTCCTTTTTATATGCAGCCTAAAAATTCAATACTAGTTAAGTACTTTACGTTTGGTAAAAAGAAAAAAAAAAAGAACAAGATTCATCCGAAAACGTAGGTCTCATTAAAATTTAGCCAGAAGTGTCTTAATCACTGTTAGGAACGTCTAAGGAAAAAGCAAGCTTATTATTCAGCTGACAAGTTCTGTTAAATTCAACAAATCTGTCCTAAGAATTACAAAGCAGGAAGTTAGGACTTCTGATTTTTTTATAATTTTACCGCTACAGGCAAAAATGGTATAAGTTACGAGTTATAAGCGCGAGTGAGTGGCTGTCGCCGAACGTCCAGGTACCTGTTATCACTGGTACTAAGCCGCAACGCAGACATAGCTTTAGGAATGTACACCATCGAAGACTCCGGCGATGATAGGTGATGATAACCAAACAGAGGTAATCCAATTTTCTATTTTGGATTTGTGCGGTCTTATCCTTTTAGCTGGGAGATTCTCTGTGGAAGGACGGTCTGTGGCTAGTTGATTGCTTAGCTCTATATCTGTAGTTTTTTTTTTGTTGTTTCTACTGAGTAGTCCAGGCAAGGTACACGCGTTCAACGGCGATTCTGTGTATAGGTCGACGACGGTCTACCGAGGCGAAGTTCGGATATGCATCCGGATATGGAGCAGGATTATAAGAACAGAAAGACACGCTGGTCTACTCATTCATGTTAGTCAGTGCTGTACTGCATCCTTGTGACAGAGCTGATATAGCACGCCACTGCTCGTGGAAGCTAATCTGAGCATGTAAACATAGTAAAGATCGAAGATTCAACGAAATATTCAAGTATGCGTACTCGTAAGCCTCCTTGCACCGGTGATCTTTTACCCTTTCTATGGCGTACACTTGGAATCATTGCTATATCGGGGCCAGATTATATATATAATGCGTATAAATGGGTACCTTGTGTGTTCGAAACTTTTGTACGATTAGGCGACGTCGTCCAAATAATACAGTGGAATTTATAGACTTTACTTAAACACTTAGTACCATAGTTGAAGGAGAACGGGGTGACATAACCAGAGGTTGCGATTAGGAGACTGGAAACGCTTGCGTTTACGAGGCCAAGGTCATAATCTGACATTTTTTTGTGCTCGTTTAAAAACAACTCGCCGCAGCAGTTGACAGCATCTAACTGTTAAACAAATTAATAATCTAACTGTTATTTCTACTGGCGATGCTTTCATTGGACCCTGGGATTGCTATTTTTCAAGAACACTAATAGTAAATTAGTGGCCCTAGTTGTCTATACAGATGTATGAGCTCCGTCGGGGTTTACATGTTAAATACGAGCCCTAAGTACATTCCACCGTTGCCTGTATGATAGGAACCATCAACTCAAATATACTCAGCTATATACATACATCTAGGATTTTATTCAGGTTCTATAAATATTTGTAGTATTAAGGCAGGGGTTTACAATGAATGAAGGTAAAAAGCGAGAATGCGAGAATTTATAAGTTAGTTTTGAACTTAGGTGTAAGGCAAAATATGACACAGAGTGTGGATGATTCTCTTTCTTGTATATAGCCATTATACTATGGTTCAATTTGAGTTTACGTAGAGAGAGAAAAAAAAAACTAAAAAATACAGTAAAAAAACACTGTCAGCATAAAAATGTCACGTGATAACCATTTATTATCCATAGCACTACTGAAAAAAATGAAATTATCCAGACAAAATTAATAGATATGCTAAGATATTGAATCACGAATGTTAGAATATTTAACGGCGTTTTATGGTGCCTGACTGAGCGCTATGACGAAGATTAAGGATACACACACGTTTAGAAAAAGCTGAATGGATCCATTGCTAATTTTGCGAATTTCGATTAAACTCATCCGTAATAATTGTTCTTTCCCTGGGCGATAAATACGATACAAAGCCAGCACCTGGTTTGCCTCAGGCTCAGAGCTCAACCGCGTAACTAATACCTGATAGTTGGAATGCTTTATTCAATACGTTTTTCATGCGGAGTTTAAATGGCGCTTACAGGACCCACAGATTCAATAACTTTAATAAGTGCTAAAGCATAAGCTAGAATGTACACTGGTTTTTCTAATTTCTACTCGAAGACTACTTCCTTATTTAAAATTCGAATCTCTCGTTCTTACTTAATTTATTTTTGTAATTGTAAGAATGATAAACATGCATCGAATCTATTGAAATGTTTTTGTTAAATGACCTCAAGAGAGAGACTGAGCTCTATGGCTAACTACCTTATGCAGCTAGCTTCGATAAAACAAAGAACACCTGCAAACTATTAGCTGGGTTTCTTAACTAGCCATTATGAAGCAACAAGTTATTTCTAAAAAACAGTTAATTTTTTGCCGATTTCGCCCAATCCAATGGGTCTTTCTGGCTTGCTCTAAGGAGTAGTTCCTCTCAAACACTAACAGTGTTTGTCTAGTATTGTCTCATACGCGCTAGTAATACATATATGCTAGTTACATATACAGAGCTGTTTGTACAAAAAAGAAGAAGACACTCAAAATGAGGTTCATTAATGTTATCAATGATTTAACCGCTGAAAATAATTTTTTTCACTGGCTCAGGCATGCTTTGAAGTTATGAAGGACAAATTTTTACCCTTAATAAGCTCTGATACCTAATACTTTTGATAGGAGCAGCCTATTTAAACAAGGCATACACTAGAAAAAAACAGGTCGTATCAGCTCCTTATGCCCTCGAAAGCACTCGGTGTGTAAGAACGGAACTGACCGTTTCTAGTTACGCGAGCGTACACTGCATAGTTTCTAGCTTAAGGAAATTATTCACGAGGCAAATCGCTTGTCTAGACAAATACGTAGTCTATACATATTAATCAAATTCTATCTGTAACTGCGCCATGTGGGATAGTTAGAACTTGGTATTAACCATGTTACCGCATCGGCAGACAAGCAGCTCGTTTTGATTTGAATTTGCAATGAGTTTTTTCGGAACAGGTACCGCAGTGCAAAAAATGCAGGTACCGCAATTTATTAGCTCTTCATTACGATATATATATATATATATATATATATATATATACATATATATATATATATATATGTATATATATGTACATGCATATATATATAACACGTATGCCATATGAACTCGTTCTAGCCAGCCACATTGACACTTATTTAGGCTGGAGTATTCAGATGTTCTGCCCATAATTTGCCTGAAATTGAAAGATTTCGTCAAATTTCTTCCTTCAATCATAATACCATTATAAAGGTCAGCTGACGAATCAAGCCTTGAAAAATCGCAAATACACTTCGTTTACGGGTTTCACCCCATCTACCAAGCAAGATAGCATCGTTTCAGCGACCTGATGTCTCTGTTCTACGACGCAGAACAGTTGACACTCTCTGACGAGTATAGGATCTCTAACAGACAGGTGCGGCGGGTGAACTTCGCAGGTTGTCTCTTAAAGGAGTCGAGCTTGACACTCTATTAGCACGATGTGATCAGGTCCATCCATTCAAAAAATTACACATGTACACCCCGTACAGGCTGTAGATCCACCTCTTATCATACATAGCGAGGTATCGAAATGAACCTGTGTTCATTAGGCACATTGATGTTGTACTAAGAACATGTAAAACAGCATAACGCTCTGTAAATCATAGTACAAGTTCTATATCAGTATGTAAATACAGGCAATCATGCAAGATGAATCCTAGATACCATTTTCTTTAAACCCTGAGATTTTCGTTTAGTTGTGGTCTCATAAAATCAGCATTCGTTCGACACACATATTTGCTCTTACCAGATTCACTTCAGCGTGTCAAACCGGTTGATTTCCCAATAAATAAAGAGGATGTTTTTATGTTAATTAATACACTGGAAGGATACGAATGTATCAGTGGCTTTGCGGAGATAGCCCAATGAAACTATTGCTTTTTGCCGGTTCTCAGGGGGACAGAAGATATATACAAAGGTGGCTTTGGAAATTGTTTCAAGATCTGCCTTGTTTTATCGAGAAGAACAGGTAAACGACTCGTGGGCTTCAGACGATTTAGTGTAGTGTGATATACTGTTAACCACTGAGCGAGCCGATTCTATTATTCAGAGATCATCTATCTTCAAGTATTGATTGAAGAAAACGTTCAAAGCCGTAAGCTAACTATCGAAACCTATGAGTCGCACAATTTCACTATGTATTATCTTCTTCTATTCAGACTTGTGCCGTTAACTTTTCAAGCATATGCCGCATACTCGTTCATTGATTCTGCTAAAAGGCGGCGCTCTAGTTTCAAGAGTATAGGTTTACGTCAGGCGGAAAGCAGGTTTCTACTATTTAAAACCTTAAGGGTTGCATAGATCGATATTCAATCTGCTAGTTACTCACGCACACATAAGCTGCACAGAATTTTGTTCGCGCACTTACCGTTTTATCGCTGTTTAAATCATACTAACCACAACGACCTTTATTAGGATAAGCCAAAGCGAAGAAATCTGCTGCTGCTGCTGCTGTTTCTGTGACGTCAACGAAAAACGTCGTCAGTCCTTTTGCATCTATCGTAGCCTTCGTCAATGCCGCTGTAGCATTACAGCCATTGTCACCAGCAATATTCTTTATTATTATTATTATTATATTGGCACATAGACACTACGCAGGCTAGAGCGGAATATCGATGAGTTATATTGTACTGTAGATGGGACACGGTAATCGCTTATCAGACCCAGTCCGCCTATCGCCACGCTCGGTCGTCATGCGTGTATTTTATTTTTCCATTTACTCTATCTGTTTCTGCGTCTCCTCGTCCCGGGTTTCGTAAGCTCCTCCTTCTAGGCCCATCCCGTCGCCTGCCTCCGAAACAGTGTGTCGTAACGCCGTGTCATGTGGGCCACAAAGACAGATACGCCTCATTCATTGGCAAACGAATCTCTTTACCTACATATCCTTTTGTCTCCGATAGCATGCCTCTGCCACTATTCATTTTTCACTTTTTAACGTTGTTACGTCGCCCGGTCACCTTTTTTTTAAACGAAAAAAGGTAGAACTCTTCGTTTCACATACACACTTATATATACATACATATATATATATATATATATGGGTATATAAAGTGTAGCGTGTAAATCTAAGCTTTTTTGTTATACTTTGTTCGTATGAAATTCTGTAGCATGTGCTGAAAATTTCAGTATATATACAATCTCTTAAATTGTTGAGAAATTTTTGTTCCACTCTATGTATATATGCGTATGTAAAACTACCTCGTTTGAAATAGCAATGGTATTGCACCTTTCTACCCCAGTGATACGCGTGCAGTCACTGGAAGCTTATAGTGGTTGCGTGACCGAATATTGAGACAATGAAAAAGCTAACACAAAAGACAAATGAATTCATCTAATGTTAATGAGTTGACCGTGCGATTAAACAATTCTGTTAGTGTTTCTTGTTTTTTTTTTTTTTTTTTTATAATTCCTAACTTTTAAGGTAAGTGCATAAATGAGTTCTTATCGACTACTGGAATATGTGTATTCTTCTTCGTATGATTATTTTTACTGTTATTATTATTATTATTTATATATGTATACGTGTCGGCAGTACGAAGATTTTCATTTGTGATATGCTTGCCGTCTTGTTAGAGATCCGCGTGAACTAACTTGTGTTTTCAATGTAGTAATAATTACATACATGTTTATGCTATATATATATAAAGAAATCTTTCTTTCAACCCATCTACCCCGCAGGCTAGGATTTCTATTGCGAAATAGTGAGCAGTGTTCGAATAGCCTTCAGATGTTGGCAAAATATAGTAACAAGCAAATGCTTACGTAAAAGCCGTCTCAACTGTACCCTTCAGGCTAAAATATGGTGGGGACGGCTGGTGCTGTTGGTTAAGGTAGATCTCTTTGAGTGCGTTACTATACTGAGTAATGAGCATGTGGCCATCGCTGGTTCTTTCCAACAAAGTTAGCAAATGATAACCATGTCGTTCTATACGCCCGTTGGACAAAGGCCCAGATAAATCTGGCAGATCTATCTCGGCTGGACCTTTTAATAAAGGCAATCTGCTAATGTTATACCGAAGAGATAATTTTGAATACTTGTTCGCGCAATAAGAATGACCGATAGCGTTAAAAAAGATTATATATATATATATATATATAGTGTTATATTATTAAGTAAAGTTGGACAACTATAGAGGATCTGGTTTTAATAATCGTGCTCTCAACTATTTATTGTGGTACCGTCAAACTTACTGCAAGACTATCCGTGCGTCGATTTTTAGCCATGTATTTTTTGACTTATCATGTAGGCCTTTTTGCATGTGTAGGCCGACTTTGGTTTGCAATGATCGTACTTATTTGATTGTGAAGTTTATCGGTAATTGATCCTCAGATGGTAAGTTGTTACATCTGTCTGAAACACAGGTAGGGCCCAAGCGTCGGACACCATAGAATCCGTAGAGGCCAAAACCGGTTTCGGCATAAATAAGCAACAGAAGGCGAACAAGCCAGACTGTTTTGGAATGCTTTCTGTAGAAAACATTGGTTGTCTTCAATGCAGAGACTCATTGCTCTACGTCCCAAAGCTGACCGGTAATCACTCTCAAAGCCTGAGAAAGTCGTTTTTACGTTAAATACATGCTTCGCAAATGGCGTCGTTCTTTTCGTCCTAGAGGGAATGTTAATCTGGGCAGTGTGAGAAGGTTTATGGTCTTGCCTGCCGCTACAAGGTATACCTTTCTTTGCGTTAAATGGGTTGATGTGCTATTATTTTTAACTGTTGGCAATTCTTCTTCAGGTCTCAATAGTTGTGGGACACATGTTATATAGTGGATGAAGGCTACCAACCACTCGCGTGTATTGTAAATTAAACCAGAAAAGTACCCTTGTAGACGATTGCGTTTTCCTGATGATACTCAAGTCAGATATTATGGCTAATTCGTATCATTACAGACCACTCAAGGTGCTTTTCATTTTTAATGAAATTATGAAAGATAGCAACATAAATGACAAAAATACGGGGTCGACGGCCAGTGACTCTGAAGAGATCAGTTCAAGTTCAAAAAAAAGGAGGCCTTCAAATTGTGCTGTTTTAAGGCCACTCGAAATAGACTCGCTTCTAACCATTACGGAATAATAAAAATATTTTGCAGCGCTTCTGGGAAAAATACTTTTCAGCGAGGTGTGCCTGATAGTGTTAGGACAGGTATACTCCCACGTAATTTAAAATAACTAAAATTTGTATATTTCATTTAGACTGTTTTTGTCTTCAGACCATTGACAATACTTGAGAGGAGATACCACGTAGTCCTCCTCTCGGCCAGCCATGGTCTGTAATTCATGAAAGCTCTTAAATTTATGAGTTCAGTAAATATAGAACAGATATATGGAATGAAGGCAATAGCCAGCACTTATTCTGGGGGGCTAGCGTTCAAATTCGTTGGCCCGTCCGCGGAGGCTGTTTCATTCAGACATCCGAGGAGACATTGAAGTTCCTCAAGCTGGCTCCCGGTGATTAAAGTAGTATTTAACAAGAAGAAAACTCAGGTCGTAGCCTTTAGACGTCTGAGCAATGTAGGAGCAAACTTTATAATTTGCTGATTAATGCACACGAGAGACTTCAGTCTGCAAGTACGAAGTTATTGGTTGCTGTGATCAGCGCAATAAATATGACAGCTGGAAGCTGTCAGGGGTTCATTCAGGGATGCTTGTCTCGTTTCTTCAGAAGATCCGCTAAGTGTGAATCATGTCGGGTTCACATAGATGGGTTATTGATCATTTCCCAATTTATAGACTCTAATACGTCTTCTGTTTTAATCCATTCAACATATCAAAAGCTAATGTAACTATTCATAAAAGCAAGTGAAATTTTCCAGTCTCATTAACTTTCCGGCGATCAATATGGCTATCGGCTAGACATATTTATTTTCTCTTGATTATATTATGACCTACCATGCACACGCCGAGGCTTCTAAAAGCCCCTCTGATCAAGCGTTTAAATTAGATATCTTCCTATACCTTCCCTGTTTCCAGGTAACCTAATGATACATACGTGCATAGACAAGCTTTCTGTCGGCACCTGGCGTCGTGCACTTGTTGTGGCATTGCTCTGGTAACTTCATTTCAAAGTGAAGTCTACCACGTACATTCTGCGCGCATGTAAATGGTATGATATGCATAAGGCTTTTGTAGAAATCGCTATTTTTTTTTTATTTCTTTAAAACAAAAGTAAAAACAAGGGTCGCATGCCGTGTCTGACTCTAGTTTCCAATGGAAAACAGGTTCCAGGCCCAAGCAACTGACGTTGGGGCGATATGAGCAGGCGACTTTTGCACAAAGTTTTTTTTTATTATCGAATTTATTCATTTTTGCAGCAACGAGATAATACAGTTAAAACAACTTAATTAAAAGTTTTTCAAACGTCAAGCAAAGCTCATCAGGCGATCGGCGCTCACGAGACCACTATGATAATCAGATCGCCTCTGATAGTGTCTTGTGTCTTTACCAGGACTTCAGAATTGCAAGGACGTATTAATAGAAGCAGCTTTTGCCATCTTCATGTGAAAATATCTGTCATATTGTTTCTTCTCAACAGAATAACTGTTATGACCCAGCACGATAATGCTTGTATAGTTTTTGTGTATGGACCCCACAAGTAAAAGGCGTATAAACCGGGCATATCTGACCTTGAAGAAGCCCCTGTGGTTGATACAGCGTTCGCTGAATCACGCGATGAGTGCCTTTATTTCTAATAGAGAAAATACTGTTCAGACTAATCGAAGTACAAACCTTTCTAAACTGAAAGTGACTATCGTAAGGATGGAGGCGTACGCTGTTGCCTCAGTCACCAAAGCACGTAGATCGCACATTGTATTTCCCAGCTGCCAGGGATATTGGTGCCAAAACGTGTAAAGTTCCATCGGCATCGTTGTAAAAACAAACACCAAAACACATGATCTGATGAATAAGTCGACGCGCATCGACACGATCAGGACCGTGGCGCCCTTTGAATGCTAAACAAAATTTTAAAAATAAAAATACCGTCATGCAAGTAGGTTTCCGCCTAGCATGCATATATTTGATCGCATTTTAAAAATGTAACCTTTTAAGGTGCCTGCGAGCGGTTAATAGGTCGCAATAACGTTGGGGAAAATGTGATGCAATTACAGAAAGATTCGTTGCGTAAACCTATCTCGAAAAATGTCTAATGTATTTCAAGCGCTCCCACTTAGATCGATACCCGTTATCAAGGTGGATCGGGTGCTCCAGTTAATACCAGTATGTATAATTTAATGGCATTTAACTACCACCGTAAAGTAAAATAATAGCGGACAAGGCGCCGTTGTACCTACATGCATTTTTCCCGGTTTGTCAATTGCACAACTTAGCCCATGGTCAGTTTAAGTCATGATACTTTCTCACCAAAATCAAACTAAAAACCGTTCATTTATCTATTAATGTTACATTGCTAGATATGACTTATTTTTATGCCTCTTCACCTACATGGCCTCCTGACTAAGGACTATCTTAATAGCTGGTTCGAATATTAGGCCTACACTTGCATTCTTTTCCTGTTGTCTAATTGTTTATACTAGCTAGAATCCTGCGTGCGATCTGTTAATAATGCGCACCCCGATATCTGAGTCCGAAATCATTTAAGAACTTCGAAATTTTTAGTTATGGGGCGGTGTCGTTGAGGGATCTAAGATGTGGTTCTCTAAGTACGTGGTCATGCTAACCATAAACATGTAGCTACCGCTGGTTCAAATTTAAGCAGAGAGAAATAGTAACCAAGGCCTATTGGTTTGTCAAAGAAAAAGCTAAATAAATCCATTAAAACCTACCCCAACTTCACATTTAAATAGAATCAAGTTCTTGATGCTATATTGCACAGATAATTCCGAGGACTGGTTAACATAGTAGAAATATCCAAAGGCGTTAGTGAAAAATAATAAAAGATACTTCGTGACTCATCGATCCGATAACTGTGATTCCTGCTATAGAATTAGAAAGCAATCTTCTTTTACTTGGCCGATTACCAGTTTTTTCCTGATATAGTAGACAATATCCTGTGGACATAGAAGCAAAAAACATTTATATGTAGATATATTTGTCTTGTCTTATTATCATGCAACTATCACACTATCCTTATTTATTTCTTGGCCCGGCTCATGCTGATAATAAATTTTGTCTTTCGAGGTTCATCGCTTTATAGGACATCTAACAACTAGAATGAGGTTCGAGTGAGGCGAACGAAGTGAGCGTTTGCCAGAAGCACTAGAGCTTTTCACGCGCCCTGCACTATTCCGCATTAGTCTGGTAATGATTGCTTCGACCGGGCAAGAATCAGCCAGAAACTACTGCGGTATTATAAGCCTTCTGTTGCTTTGGCTCACTCTGACGCCATATTGATCTTCTCGTTTTATTGATCCTGGCTTGGAGGCATACGCCACGTGTGTTCATGTCTTCGTATGAGTTTCGACGTAGAATTGGGCGTATCATTAAGTTTTGTTTCTTTTTGGCTTGATAAGCAACGAAGGATCGCCTGATTATATCTGACTGAATCGATTGAAGTAAAGGGATTCCACTGCGAGTTCATACCTGATAATGTTGAGATTGATGCACAGTAACCTATATATATATATATATATATATATTAAATTGTTCAAATGTTAGTTTTTTCCTATTTTTCCTTATCGCTGAAACCGCAATACCGCCATGAAGCCCTTTACCTGCTTTTGTGTTGTCTTTGTCTATACGATCAAATTTTATATGAAATTCGGACTTTATATCTAAAGTCCGAATCGGAGTATATCTATACTCCGATTTATTATTTCTATAAATACAAAGGTACTATTCATGAAATCATTGAATACTGAAAACAATTAAAACAAAAAAGAACATGTGAAGGTCAATGGGACTCTAATGAACGGTGAATGTATTTGAGCATACGGACGAAAGGTCGATAACCTGTTTGTTTGGTGTACGGCCTGCAGGGCTTGCATCTGAGACCTTGAGCGCTTCACTGTAGAAGAAGCTTTTTTTTTTTTCTAATAAATTACTTTAAATGCAATGGAAACGCTGCCGAACAGCCGTTGGAGACGTAAATAATTGCACGAACGACAACGATCTCAAAAAACAAGAACGACCACTTCTGCACCGTGATCCACTGGTGATGTGAAAGAGAAAAATCTAAGGTGCTTAACCGTACTCTCTCTTCATTCTTCACGACAGAAAAGGATCATTCAGGTCAACAAATTTAACCATGTACATGCACAGCAACCCGATATAGATAGTATAGTAATATATTATTCGGGAAAATAAATACTCTTTCATGCGCTAATAATGATGTATCAGTGTGTACAATTCAAAGTAATCAAGGCACAGACAAGATATCATTATTGAGAACCCATCCGCGTGACATCATCAGGTCGCATTGACGCCAGATACATATTCTTCTTCTGGAAGATCAAAAACGAAAATTGATAATCAGTCGAAAATTTGGCAAAAACAGCCCTATGGATGTAGCTGAGACCAGGGTGACATACTGAAAAAAAAGCTTTTCTCCGGTTGGCGTTGCCGTTCGCGGATCAGCTGCCCAATGCTTTAATTTACAGACTACTATTGACACACCTCACGAACAATATAATTGTCGCCTTTATCGGTTCGCAGCAAGTACGAGCTTCACGTATAACTATACTATGCAGTCATTTTGCCTGACGATTTCGAAGCACCGTTCGATACGGTTATTCAAATAGCTATCCTATATAAACCTAATAGGATAGGTGCCCCGCGGAATTTCCTCGAATTTATCGGGGGCATACAATGAAAGAATCAAACCACAGTGAATGGCATAACATAGTTCGAACCTCCTAGCCAAGCTACTGCAGCTGCACGTTATCCGGCACGAAACACTGCACCGAATCCATTGCAGCGTTCCGTGCCCTCTGATTGCCGTGATGATTTACCTGCCACGATCAGGAAGGGCTGCCGACAAGCAAATACTTTTCGCTACGCCGATGAGCTTGTATTAATTAGCATTAGTCGTTTTCATTTTTAATAAATCTTTACATTGCTTAAGGCCGGCCCGTGTCTGAGATGACTATGCAGGTTCTTTTAGCAAGCGTCTTCTGAAGAGAACTACAAACGTATCAGCATTCCGAAGGTCCCCTGACCTGTCTGCAGATACACCTACCGCCTTCTGTCTCACCGTTTCATACGGGCTGATATTTATGTGGAAATATGTAGCTATAAAGCAACTAACAGAGTGAAGCGACCGTTTCTGTATACTCGTACTCGATTGTATGATACATGACCCCTTGTATGAGAGCTCAAGAAAAAAGAGATTCGATTTGAGTATGATTGTAGCATATCGTCAATGTATCAGGGTGTACGACAACAAGACGACTGTCCTGGATTCAGTCATCTAGGAGACTCCTGCGATAGCCGACGGCACGTAGAAGGACCAAAAGTTCATCGTGCGATACGCCACAGCTGCTGTCATCTCTCCTGTAAGACGCCCGGCTATCGTAAGCAGACTGGCACTCGCCAGTGAGTAAATTATTGAAGCAATATAGCTAATCAGTATCGTCTACTTGGCATATTGATGATCGCACACGCTGTTTTATTTACTACACGTTATATTAACAGTGGTTAATGAAGTGCTTCATTATGTCTTCTATATATTTAGGATTATATGTTATTTCGATAGGTGAATTTACCTAATCCAAGGTCAAATGGCGCCTGAATAGAGCATTATGCGAGTCGACAAATTGGCCGACCAGTTGTTATTCCTCTGTCCTGACTGGAATAAGGCGGAAAATTTTCACCATGTATAAAATCGATATATGTATCAGGTGAGGACCGGTCCTACAAGTAAGCTCCTACCTGCTACGTGCATCGATTTAGATTGCCCCTTAGCCTGTGACCAGGATGAAATGTATGAACACACATACATCTGCCTGACAGTTACTGAATCCTCAGTGACTGGGGCTATCTGTCAGGTCCGCCTACAACTGCAAGGGTGTAAGGCCACCAACTACGTCATGAAAATATCGGACGCTTACTTCTGAGAATGTAAGTTCATTTACAGGCCAATTTGTCATTGAAAATGCTGGTAACTCGGGTTAATGCATATAGACATTAGGCGCACGTGCTGCACATTGCAAATGCTTTTGTTTCCTTTCCGTTATGTGGCCAATGAAGAATTACCACTCACGATACGGCTATTATGATTATATATTATTATTATTTATGCTACCACCCCTTCCTCAGAATGTCAAGTACTTCATTCCATATATTCTAGTTAAGCCTTTATCAGATAAATGAAAAAAACTAATACAAATTGCTTTTATTATAGATATGAATTATATCAACACATATGGCAGGTTTCTTTCCGTAATAGTAAACATTCCTCAGATCTAATATTGATACTTTAAAGTGGTAACTTTTCCACACAACTAGCGCTAATGTAAAAACTTGTTCTGTTCAGACACGCGTAACTGCGTCAGCAGTGGGTAATCGAAGCAAAGAAACGCTACCGGCAACAGTTACCGCCGCAGGCAAACTGCTGAGACGCAACACTAAGCATCTGCGTAGACCAAGCGCTAATTGTACGTATTCAAATTCAAAGATATCCACCGCGACGGTACCACGTAATTCCATTGTATCCATGCCATATACGTTTTTATCATAGCCAAAACCGATAGTCACCGTGGTTTACTATATTGCAGCTGTACAGAGGCCGCCACGGTGAAAGTTAGCACCAATCTGCCATCTCCATCACATATTTACCGTAACGAAAAGATGACATACGAAATACCTTTGACCTTTTCAACTCTTTGTACTTTAAGCGTACGTCCTATTTGGGTACATGCTCATGGGGTGGCCGTTAATACGATGGCGGATCCTGGCAGGCTAAGCAGGCCACAAAAGCTAGATAACGGCCGGACAGACGTACATGTCAGTTGTCGTATAGACAAATCGAATGTCTCTACTGTCGTTGATGCATAGCCTTGATTTATCCTCTTGCTTGATTTCACAAAATGGTGAGGCTTCAATCGGGCCTAAATTAGCCTTCGCAAGGGGCGGATGGGCGTCTCGCTACGATGAATGACCGAGGACAATTCTTCAGTACGTTTTCGATGCCCGCTTAAAGTAGAAGGTTGACATGCGTATCTAGCCGCTACTAAATCTAATACGTTAGGTATCAGAAATTACGTATTGAAAACACTCGCATGCAAGCTCTGAGATGTTCTGAGGCATGAAGCTATCTTTAGGGTGAACTTGTATGAAATCGTGCAGGGATGATGTCGGGGACACGTTAGCCTGAAGAGCAATAGAACAGCCAGTTCTTCAATTGCTTCATATATTATTTTTCAAGGTTTTATTATATTATAGTAGCATTACATTGTTAGTTCTAATAATTGTTTTTTTTTTTTGCGATTACATATTGTTGAGCTAATTTTAAATTCTGTATTTAGATGCAGGGACCATTATGCCCGTTGGGAACATCGAAATGCAGTTGTGTCATAGGATAAGGCGTTGTTAGTATGGGATGTTGTGGGAGGCCCCGTTTAAATCGGCTAGGATGTTATTAGTAAATGTGCCTGTCGCAAAGGGATAGAGAATAGGATCTGCCTCTGATGGAGCCTTCGAACAGATATTGCCTGTATCATTACCACGGGTGTGCGCAGTGAAAAAAGGCAAAATAGGAAACGAGCGTGTAGGACGAGGACCGTTGGAGAAGTTGTATTATTTATTCTGCATCGCCTGCCAGTGGGGCATTGTTCGGCAAAATAAGCCCACCCCTTCCCTGGTGCTCCTGCGATCGCAAAAGAAATTTCATGTTCGTGAAGCTTGGACGCAACAATGTCATCCCACAAAACCTGGCGATCGTTACACACGTCACTGCTAGCGTTACTTGAATCTACACCCAATGGTCTCAGTGCGTAAACGTCCTCGTAAGAAAAGGCGTTCGGAGTGTGTCTAGCTGGGGAAACTATGAGATGTAAATCAATGGCCATCGATAATATGTCATTTTTACCTTATAGAACCCCTGTCCATAAACGACCGTAAGCATGCTAATAAACTCTAAAGCACACAATAACTAGAGAAAAACAGTATTTGCAATATATTGCACTATAACCGGCCAGTTTAAGCTTCCCTTTTTCTAGAAGATCAATGATATATATATATATATATATATATATATAGAAGCGTAGATTTGGCTTTGATAGCAAACATTTAATGTTTAAGTAGGATTAGCAAAGACAGTTATATTTTTATTGTTGTTGCTGTTTTTACCTTCATTCTGTTGTCTAGTTCCGGTATATAATGGACCCACGCGTCCAATAGCATCATCGATAATAGTCGAGGGGCAGAGTCTAGATATGAACAACCAGATCGAACACCCTATATATAGTACGGGCTGAAGGTCTACGGTCCATTCCGTTTATTGACTATGCAGGTAAATAAGCAATGGCAAGCAGAGTGTCTAGCGCGATGTAGTTAGATACAACTGCAATTTACAGCAACGATTGTTTACCATAAAAACTTGCTAATGGAATAAGAAATTTACTACTGTAATGTCCAGGGCGTGTTTACACGATCGAGGCGACATTTGGCGAACGGAAAATTAGACGATCGATCACGGTGTTTAAAGGCTAATGCACTGTCGCAAACAAAATTAGGCCAGCAGGGGTTACGGACTGCATGAACAGCTTACGATACTGCACAGAACACAATCAATTTACTTGAAACCTCGTTGTTTGATCGATTGATTTTGTGACCTAAGTTATCTCTATCTTTTTCTGTGGGCTCATGTAACGAACAGAGGGTGTAAAACGATCCCGAATATAGTTCATGACCTGAAACATTGTATACATAAACTGATTTTTGTGACTGACACTGAACTAGGTGAAGTTATGCGGAATGGATCGAGGTAGGCAAGGGGCCGTATGCCCTGCAAGGGCATTTGGCGAACGTCGTTTTCGATTTACGCCGGGGACTAAGCTCGTCGGGCTGGGCTATCATGACAATAGGAACGAGCGCATAAACTCGCTTGTGGTTTTCATTTCGAAAGCATTCGAGTAACTTGAATATTTTCACCATATATGGTTCTCCCTTGTCACGTTACACAGATGAAAAGACCTTTATATAAACTAAGGCCATTTCGCAAAGCGTTTATCTATTATATAATCAAAATGTTCGTATGGCATCAAGTGGCTAGTATTGAAATGGGTCAAACGTACCTTAACAAGCGTTCGGAAGCCTTTCACGTCGCGTTGTTTGCGTTCAACGTACATTATTTACGGCCATGACGACGAAACACTGCGCGTAACTTTTATCGCACATGCGCGATTAATGAGATAAACGACCCCGCAGACGCTACTTTGACGGTTTGAGCTAACAATGTAATGATTTACTCCTACTTTTTACGAAATTAAATTTTATCATTTTTGCCAGTTAATGGCTGTTTTGGAATGTACGTTCTGTACTGCCGTTAAGCAGGCGAAGTCGTGGCATTTCGCGCTAAAAAAATGGCCCCTGTTAATAATGTCGACCGCCGTCATCACGTGTGATCCCCAGTGACCGTACTCATTGTATTGTAAATTTAACGAAGATCTGTCGTTAGCCCGCTATCTCTAGGGGAGACAGAGGGGTTTAACTAGAAATAGATGAACTGCACCAAATTAATTGTTGACAGAATCTTTTTCCAGTTATAATATTAGACAGGGCAAGCGTAAACAATTTTAGAGAAAGTCATTCTGGGTCGTAAAAAAGATGTACTTTACTTAAAATTAGGTATAAATACGATTACGGCACGTCTGCTAAATCAGATGACTACGTCCATAGAGGTTCCACTATATTTTTGTCTTATTATGAGAAAATCATTTACAAAGAACGCGTCTACCAGTTCGCAATAGGTCTTTCATCCAGATAGCTATTAGGAAGGCTAACACTCATGCGATATACAGATTTTAAAAAATGATAATCGGCACAAAATTATTTCTTTGAAGTGCTGCATTTACCCAAAACGTTCCAGGTCATAGCATCAGCCGTGCAGCAAAACGGGGAAACCTCGAACCACATCCACATAGCTTTCCTATATGACTCGTAGGTTTTCTTTCTATTCAACACTAACGAACCTAGCTTTAAATGCTATATTACAAACCTTACAGGACGTCCAGCGCTAGGACGTCATCGATAGATTAGTTTTAAAGAGCGGAGTGTCTGCGTGCATAAGTTTCTACTATTAGAGTCGTAATATTGTTAATTAAATATAAATTAAGAGCCCTCCGTGTTTAATACATGTTGCCACGCTACGGCACCGCACAACGGAATTTGAGCCCTCTATCTCTAATTTTTTCAGCCACTATTTGTAAGTTAAAAAAGACTTTTCCTTTTTTTTTCCCTATTCTAACCGGAGATCCCGTTCACCTATACAGTTGACGAATAGAACCTGCTTTTTTTAGAGGAACGTACAATAAAGAGACCCCTATTACTGATAAGCTTCGTCCGCTTCCGCGCAGAAATTTGCCTTTCAAAAAAGACCGTATTATGTTCGGTTCAGCCAAAGCATTTGTCAGGATTTATTTTTGACCGTTTTCGGATAACCCTGAGAAGTCTTATTCCAGTGTCAAAAGGAGCCTTCAGCCGTACATTTGATCTGAACGCGCTCGAACTCGTAAAGTCAACGACTCTTCAAAGGGAAAGTTCTAAACATCTACAAACGTCTATAAAGGGTACCATATAGCAATACAGTAAAATATCAGTACATGTTTTGCTCTTATCACTTTATTACAATGCTATTTTAATGAACTGCCTCCTGGCGCTTATTAAAACCAAAACAGATGAAATATCTCGAGAGACACTTGAGACGATTGGGGATTACTTTTATATAATAATTATTATATAATATTATTATATAATAATTATTATGAGAGGGGTGACCGCCAGAAGCTAACCAGTCATCATTATCCACGTAACTACGAGCTACATCGGATTGTTACGTCTACGATAATCGTTGAATGTTCAATTTTCCATAAACATTTCGAGACTATAGATATTGGCTAACTTTTCACTTTTTTTTTCGCAGACCTTTACCAGATGAAATTCTTCTTTAGTAAATTACAGTGAAATTTCAACATTCACCATTTATACGTCGCGCTCCCAGAAGCCCAGACAGTGCACGGTGGGGTGAGTAAACGGGGTGGTAAATTGGTTGGGTGGATAACTCTAAAAATGGTGTACCAAATAGAAGCTTGTCGGAAACGTACAGAGTGACCGTGGTATGCGTTTCACACAGAGATCAGATGTTTGTCAGAGTAAAGTATTTATTATTCTCTATACCGGAACAAAGCCTACGGGCTTGACATCAATATGATAGCCAGTTGTACTGTCTTCAATCGATGACCAAAATATCTTCACTCGAAGATGAGTATTATGTGAAGGGAAAAGTATTCGAAGCTGAACTCGCACGCCTAGTAATCAAGCAATGACGCTACCACGTTAGCCTGTACGGAATGTAGTATTACGTTACACCGTATGAAAGGCTTCGGCCGCGATGGGCAAACATGTCGACGATTCTCAAATATGCTAAGGTCAATCATTTGATTATGTTCCTGTTGGTCAAATGCAGCTGCGTAGATAGCTGACATTTAGAACTGAAGCAACTGGAAAAATTCTAGAGTCTCACTTGGCCAAAGGAACGGTTTCCAGTATAGAAAGCCAATTTTCCCATTACAGAAAAAAGCGCAAAGATGAAGTAGCAATCTATGAGGAAATCGTATGATCTTATCGAACCCGTCGTAAAGCGCGGACAGCTTTGCCAACAGTTGTAAGGACGCGTATCAGCCTTGTACAATCGTTGCCAGCTTTGCACAGAGTCCGCCGCCGAAAAGGGAGCCTACTGTAGCATAAGGTCGACGGGAGCAATAGGCGGTATTTACGTTCGTAGTCTATTGTTCCCTCGACTAGCTCTAAGGGTAAAGCAAATCATAACTGAGCGACAAGTAGAAAACAAGCCACGTACCACATAGTAGTGTGAGCATATCTGCGATGGCCAAGTTGAATAGATAACAGTTCGTAGCTGTCTGCATGTACGTATTCAACGCAATTACCATACACGTGCATACGTTGCCAACGATACCTGGAATATCACAATCATCCCGACTCGATTATTTCTAATCTAAAAATCATCACTATCATTCTTGTTATTATTTCTGTTAGTAACGGTAGCCATGAGAGACGACGCTCGGAGACGAAGCGTACGAACCGCATTTTCGAAAAGAGCGTACTTCTTCTTACCGAACGATTCAACACTGAGGTGTAATTCATTAGACGTCCGATCCTTATCCTCTTGAAGAATTTTTGATTGGGATTTTCAAAAAGCAACACAACAACGTAAGGCTAAATTCATAGAGATGATGATGGTGAAATAACGGTAGGGTAGCGAACATGAATCGGACGGCTGGATGCTCGTTTGCTTAGCGAATGCCCAGTGATGTACATGTAGCATCTCAATAGAGGGTCCAAATGATAGTGACCTCATTTTTGATTTCAACTCAGGCGTCTTCGACTGCTCGTGTAGCCTCAATGCACCCACTGGAGTCTTGGCGATATGAGAGACATTGCAACACCCGTCTATAGCTCAGTTTCCCAAAAACAGCAAACGTTCCGAGCAATTTCGAAATAACGCCATTTCACTATACACTATATGAACTAACGAAATTAAATAACCAGCTCGTACACACGAATTAACCCGAATTCCTGGGTCGTCGACCTGTATAACAGGACTTCAATCGAATCTACGAATTCTAAATACTGCTCTCAGCCGGCAAACAAAAATAAATTCATACAACAAACTCATATATATCAAGTACGTATACCTGAATATGTATAGTCATATATCAACTAGCGATAAATGTAAAAAAGACGTAAACACTTTCTTATGGAAACCAAAATAATCGTATCTATAAATATCTATATATATATATATATCAGATAGACACTCGGCGAGGTTTAGATAGTATGGGAACACATACGGTTTTACTGAGATTTTATTATAGTAAATTTCGCAACAGACACACGTGTGCATTAAGTTAGCATAAATTCAGTAAGTGAAACTGTGATATTCACTAAAGAAAGACGTTCTAACGCTACTAATTTAGTACTACTACAAAGTGACGATTATTCGAGCGATAGAACTTACTTGGCGTGGAGTAAAACGTTAATTCATTTGCCGCTGAGAACCCGACCCGGGCGGCCCATAAAGGAGAACAGTGGGACATCGAAATTTTCGAATTTAACCTAACAACGAACAAGACCGTTTCTATTGTACATGTAGTATTTTATGAGTCATGCAATTATACAGTGACTAAGTGAGCCCAAGACCTTCATAATACCCCCCTAAGTTGAGCTAAAATGAAATCGTTTCATTGTCCCAAAGTCCCAAACTAACATAGGAGGCAAGCGGGTCAGCGGGCGATTGCTAGTAAATCATCTGCACAGACGTCATTTATTAGCATGTGTTCCCTAGGCTTCCATCATGGTGTCGTAGTACAAGCTATAAATAGTCATAGAGCTACCGGTCAGAAATTGGCCAGAGCTTTCTGACGTTACTGAGCAATTTATACGACTGGTTTATGCGTATGCTTGCATTTCATTGAGCGCAAAAATGCCCAACGCGAGAAATTACCGTTCCCTGAAAGGTGTAGATATAGCCTAATTTTTCGCATGTCGCACAATGGACCATTCTCGCCAAGCAGCCGTGAGTGGCATTTACCTACTACAAACTATAACGAAACCATGCCAGAGTATAGTTCCGCATGCCACCGATTCAACGATCGACCTCGACTACGACGAACTGCCGCACTATGAATTCCTATCAGTACGAAATCGTATGTAAGGACTGAAGTGTGTCCTAGACACACGTTCTTTAGGCCAATCGTCACCATTATGGCGACGCAGCAGTCAACGAGCTGTCTACACGTAACCGCAACGTCTTGAAAGCACCTTAAATGAAGCCCGCTCATACTTTATGTAATAATTTTTTACTCAAAGGCCGCGTTTTTGCTTTTTTTTTTTGCGTTTTGACCCAGCTCTGACCGTGTTGGAAATGAACACTGAATGAGAAAATGCAATACCAACAACAATAGAGGGATGTGACGCGTCAAAAACCAATGTATACTATCTTCTTGAGCAACTTTTTAAATATAAATTGTGTGACCAAAGAGTGTGGAATACAAGTGATACATAAACGTAATTTCGATTACGGGGAAAACAGCTGATTAAAAAACAACGAAGTTTTTGCGATTTGTCGAGCTCGTACGCTTTTGGTCACCGTTCAATTGATTCGAAAGGGCCGAAATTGGATGCTGCTCTCAATCGTGAAATGGATTCGTAAGGTAGACGAAATTTTTGTTAATATGTGTTTCAGCCTTTTGAAAAAACGCATCTGGAGCACATGTGTGTCTATCTCAGTCATCTACTTCAGAAAGCTAACAACCAACTTAGAAGTGTGAAAAATTGACGCTCACCCAATCCAATGCTCCTAAATTAAGACATAATTTCACTAATGATGATAATTTCAGCATTCTCCAACGATTCTCGTAGCTTTACCAGTGCACGAGTTAACATGCCTTGATAAAGGCTTACCAATAAAAACAAGGCGTTAGCTTATTTCAGTCTAGAGAAATCGAAATTTTCTTCGAGTGATTTATAAACTACACAAACAGAGCTGAAACTGATATAGTAGAAGGTAAACGTAAAAAAAAAATGTATTGTAGTTTGAAACCACTGAAGCTTGTTAAGCTGAAAAAAGGTCTCGGCCATAAAACTACCGGCTGCTCAAGTAGACCCAGTGGAACAGAATGCCTTCAACAATTGTTGACTAAAATGGAGCATATTAAAGGCGATCAGGATATAAATAACAAAAGACCATGTTCGGACTGAGTAAACTTTGGTCGTACAGCTATAATGTTAACGTCGCGTATTTTGACTTTTGGCAATGAAAGCTAGATTGTACCATACTATGGGAGGGACAATCAATTGACCCATATATTTGTTATATATCATATACGTACGTACGTATGTATGTATGTATGTATGTATGTATGTATGACAATAGGGCCGTGTGTTAAGTGAATGCCATTGTCGATCATTTGCTCGATGTACGAGTCATTTTCGAGCTTTTTGAAAGTAGCAATTTGTCACATAATTAATTAATAAAAAATATAGAGTTTTTATTTAGAATTTTTAATAGATAGGCAGATTTTTAATAGAACAATATATTGATTTTGTCTAGTTGAGCATATTCTGTCTCATCGTTCAGATGAATCTGTTTGTTCCTGAACAGTATAGAAGCTTGCCCAAATATCACTGCGAAAACTAAAGTTTATATATTATGTAATCGCTCTTTACGTTACCTCCACTCTTGTACGTTACACAAGCTTATATATAAAGGGATTCTGTGAATCGGAATGTATATAGATATAATTAAATAAAAGTACCTATGTGAATCTTTTCCCAAAAGCATTCAAACGACCAGTGAGGAAATCACAAGATGCAGTTGCTGGTAAAAGTTTTCTGAAACGCAGGTTTAGAAGACGGATAAAAGTTAAAAAGAAGCATGATTTTTAGAAGGGGCAATCATTACAATGTTGTTGCAATCTTGTAAGAAAAAAAATATAATATATATATATAGGATAGGCGTCGATGTTTAAAGAGCTCTCTCTCAAAGCGTTACCAGCATTACCAAGACATTTTTACATCGACCAAAATTTCGACATTCGCTTAGACGGTATAGTAACTTTATTCATCGCGATGTATATGCAGAGACATTGTACAAGCACACCAACTAACTGGCTGTCGAGTTCTAGCCTTATTTAGCTGTTTACTGCGCTGTAGAGGAACGAACAAAAAAAAAAACAAAAAAAAAAAAAAAGAATGAAAGAAAGAAAAAACCTCTAGAAGGCTAATATTGCGTCTCTTGATTTTCGACAATTTAGTTAATCATTCGAGGCAAATAGGCCAGTTTATATATCGATATAATATCAACTGCTATGGAAATTAGCAAAAACAGAGAAGAAACGACCCTTGCGTCGTGAGAAACTAGCAAGTTCATGGCACACGAATGAGACGTAAAAAGTTTACATCCGAAAAGGTTAGCGCAACGTAACTTGCCCCTTGTCCAAGTGTATTTAAGTAAACGCGAGGATAAATTGCTGGAGCTTGCATTCCATCACATGACCTGGACTATATGGCGCTACCCGTGAAAACAAACACCCTTCGCCTTTTGAGATGATCCATATTTAGCCAGCATTTAATATAGGTCAAATGCCCGTGAGAGTTTGTTTGAACGGAAACATCCGTGTTTTGCTTGTGGGCAATAATGTCGTTCATCGATAAGTGTTCAGCAATGTCCAGAGCACGCACTCCTCTATCTCTGATATCTTTTACGACTACAAATCTTCCGTCTTGACCACCAGTACGAATCCTTTCAAATCTCGTTAATGTCGGCGAACGTTACGTAGCGGAAAATTGTTGCAACCCAATTGTCATTAGATGTACAGAACACATTGATTTGTACCGAGTTTGTACTTTACTATATATCGATAATATGTACGTACATACTAACGAACCCATGTTTTCTGTTTAAACTATGGCTGAGCTTGACATTAATTATGTTTTTTTTGTCACGAACTCACCAGTGATAAAGATGAACGTGTAGATAGCTGTGAGAGGAATTAGCCAGGCGAGTGGCAGAGCCCTCGGTCCGAGAACGGTAAAAAGGTAAGCATCGATGTCGTCACCCAATTTGGGGGCTACGAGACCTCCGAGGGCAGTTACATTGCCGCTTGTCCCCTTGGCCGGCGAACCCAGATCCGCCCCATCGACGCCGCCGCCGCCCATTTCACTGGACGGATCACCAAACATCACATCACTAAGCTCTGCTGCGTTGGAGACGAGCCTCGTCTCGACACAACGCTACCGCTGTGCTCGCGTACGAGCACGGCGTTATTGAGTTGTGTCTTGTACTGAAACTATTCGTCTTCTAGCGATCGATCACGTGTCACTCTGCAATTAAGTCGAATAGGAGAAAAACGTAAGGCTGAGTTAGAGAGCGGTGAAGCGTACGTATCGTGTAATATAATGGAGACAAATATGAACTGTTCCCGAGAGTGGCAGTCGAAGTTCGTTTACGATATCGAATTCTATATAGTGCCTCCAACAGTCTGGCAAATTATCTTGAAAAGATCATGCAGAAGCGCTCAGAAGGTAGCCGAAAACGACAACAAACGCAAACAAGTTTAAGCTTCCCGGACAAAACGCTTAGGTCCATTTCGGCACATATTGCTGCCGCTAGAATTCTGTTACTTATTTTTCATAGAGAACGGGCTTTCTGAATTTTATCCAAAATGGACCTAGGTACTTTTGCGCGGAAATCAATTGGTACGCACTTTTGGTGCTATATAAATCGAAGCAAGGTAGGACTATGTGTGTGTGTGTGAATAATAAGCCGTTAAAACTGTATGAATGGCTAAACAATACTATGAAACAATGGAGTTCAAACATTTATGCTTTTGTTTATCGCGTGGGCTATCGAACGTCGGAAAGGTCTTCGCAGGGTAAATGAATCATATCCAGGTTGTTACACTGCATTTGGATGAGTTCAGCAGATGTAGAGGCAATATCTTTTTGATATCTTCAAATAAGCTAAAGTGTTTAAATATCTTTTTTTCCATTATAGACACTCTTATTATGCTGCCCTGGCGGGTATTATAGATGTTCAAGGTAAAATTTGTCAGCCGTGGCAACTTTCTTTCGTATATTCATTACCTATATCAATAATAACCGCGATAATTTATCCTGCTTTCCTGTGAAGTATGGCGTTACTGACATCGCTCTAAGCTAAACGTAATTTTGGCATTGAATTACGCCAGTGATGACGGCAACGCTTGTTCTGTTCTTTCTTATAATAAGAAACATTGTTTGAGACTCGACGTTTCAATAAATAGATTTGGTCGAAGCTAATATCGAGATCTTCATTATAGTAATTATTTTTATAACGATTTTGTAAAATGGCTCCTGTCTTCAATATTTTTTTTGAAGAACAATCTACGTTATAAAAGCCTTCAAACGCCGCCTGATACGTGCAGGCATTCTCCAAGTTAATATCGCTTGGACCTGATATAAAGATGTATATATAAATATCAAAGCTAGGATGCGTTGAAAAGTGTTTCATCAAAGTTGTTTCAATCAAAGTTTAATTGTGAATTTTTGCAGCGTTGATTGTATATAGTTGCCGGTCAGTTTTGACCTTTGAGCATCTCGGAGAGAATCGGAGCACCTGCAAAAGAGGGAGATAGATAGCGAAGAACGCGACGACGATAACGGTAGAGTCATTTCTACTTGAATTATGGAAACTGTTTGGGAAAGGCGGTCTATTCCAGCACACATATCTACGTAGATATGGGCATATCTTCATGGCACGAACGGATCACTTCGTTTCTAAATTGTCTGTACCCAATCGTCACTACGTACAACCCTATTTCGCTGGAAACAGCTTAACAGAGAGCACTTAAACGTGAAACTGAGTGAAGGACGTGCTAAATCCTAGCCAGGTATCGATCAACGAATAGCTGCTGACTGTCTGTATCAGGTAATTGGCTGTTACCGCTCGCAAGTCATATGCGACCCAGATATGGTAACGAACCATCTGTGATCGCGCAGCTCACTAACGACCCGTTTCAAAGAGAGCTTAACGGCTTTTCGATGTAAAATATTTGTTGAGAGTCTGCGGTTGTATCAGTCTATTTTTTTTTTTATCCCCATAAATTTACAGCTGTAAATGAATGATTCCATTTACATGAAGCGATTTGCCTTAGCACTGTCTTCGTCATCGTTTCGGCTCAGGACCGATTAACCGACACCTGTGCCAGCGCTTTCTACCTTCGGCCCTTAGCAAATATCTGCTTGCTAAATAATGTCTTCCTTTGGCTGGAAGATATTTGCTGAAGATATTCGAGAGACTGTCAGATAGCAAAATAAAAGCTATTTGTCAGTGGAGACATACCGTACGGATTTATGATTCACATAGATAGGAACAGATCACCTAAGCATGGCTCTATTTCGATTTGCGACTGCTTTTTGTAAACCAATGGCATCCATTACTGAATTGCACATATTTAAGGTAATGAAGCTGTATCTCCTTGTCGTTCCGTAGCTCAAACGACCTTGGGCCTGATCGTTAAAATTGATTGCTTTTTGCAGTAATACAGCCCTAAATGGTTTAATTGGCCTTCCCGAATAGTTGTTTAGGTAATTTGTACAGGTTACGTATTTGTCGGCTCATTTGAAATACTACTCTATAATATCCTGGACCGTTTGCTCTCAGCTGGAACACGAGGCAAATATCACTGAATTAGAATTGGTAGATGTATAAGTTACTGAGAAAGCGACACACTTGCACAAAAAGCCATACAACGGCAATAAACGCTGATTGTTTACCTTTGCCAAGTGTTCGATAGGCAAAGTCGGCCATTTTGAAATTAAAAAGCACGTTTATATAAACATCCGGTCGATCGCCACACTCACAGAGAAAATATCTCTTACCATTAATGCCGAATAGCACGAAATCGGGCGACTTACTATATACATACTACGCATATCCGTACGTGTACGATGACATAAACCTATATGCTCACGTGGAATGGGGTTCAATAGTTGCGATATGGGCATATCTGGCAAATACGTACATGAACCAAACATCTTCTCTCGCCCAGAGAAATGTTTATTTTATCGTACGGGTTCTGATGCTGTAAAAAAAAAAGTTCAGTGCTCTTAGGAACTGCGTCAGGTCCTAATCACAACGAGAATTTTCATGTGATACGTATCTTTACGAAGGTCTGTCGGAGACTGTTTTTTGAAGACGCGCTTTATGCTACTTACATTGTGGTATACGCTATTGTTAGGTGGTGTCACCGTCCCATATCTTCTTCTCATGAAAATAGAAAGGCTAGTAATGTAATAAGTATCGCAATGTCCGGTTGAAAAAGCATGCGACCTACACAGATCTTTGCTCATTTCCTTTTCAATGTTTGGGCCTGAGGAAGCGCATTTGATTGTTTCTATTATTCGGCAAATTTGTACCTAGAGCCTCGTGTATAGAGAAACGTCGGCTATGCTCCCCAAAGGATAAAATGCAATAACCAGTTTGGTAATAATTTCTATATTCTGAAATTGTTCGATTTAAGTGATTTTAAACATATTTAAAGCTGTATGCCTTAGAATCCAAGTAGATCAAATCGTATTATTTTGCTATATTTATAGAAGGATCGCTTAACAAAGAAACAATGTAGTGTCCCGATCGTCCTTCCCAATGATACCTGTAGCAAAATACACTCACGTTAAGGTCATCGTACTTGCTACAGGAAGTAGAAATTGCTCAGATGAATTAGCACTGAAGACGTATTAGTAAAAATTGTGCATTTACGAAGCATCTACGTTTCAATAGTCGTCCGTTATCGCGGCTATTGATTCCATCAAACGGCTGACTCGAGTCAAAAAGCCCGGGTTCGAACCTGAACCATAACGTGTCCCAAAGATTATCAGGCAAACACGTTACCCGCTAAGCTATTATGGCGGGACTTCAGGAAACTACACTTACTTTTATCTGTATGTACTATGCAGCGCGCAGGCAACCGTATTTTACGCGAAGTCGCTAGAGTCCAAAACAGGGAATGTTTCGAATATGCACCGTGGCGATAAACGGAACCACGAGGCTGCCGCGGTTTTTCAGGACAAGGCGCTCAGCTGTGGAACCGTATCATAACGTAGTAACGGTCTGCATATCTAGTTGTACATACCAAAACGTCGTACGACATCAGAGACGCGTGGACGTTGATAGAGATGGCAGCGTGTAACCACTAAGAAAATGCATGACGAACATATGCTAATTCGGGTCTGGTTAAAGCGTAAAAGCCCTAGTCGGTAACCATCAGTATCTGGCCAATGGTCTAGTTTTTCGCATTTTACACACACACACACACACACACATATATATATATATATATATATATATATATATATTGCAAATCTGGAACTTTGAGGAGGGTTCGTGGCTTGCTAAATAACCTGAATCTTCCGGTACAAAGGGCTCTATTCTCTTCTAGCCGCTTCATGTAGCAAACATCTGATTCTGTGCCATCAATACTTGCGTGTTATATACAACGATAGCTGTACCACTATTTGCTTTCGAATTTAAATCAAATTCTTCTATTTTCCTGGCAGGCATGTCCTTACGGTAATTTATTCATTTGTAATAGATGACGAGTTGTTTTGAAAAGAAGATATAACTATAATTAATATTCAATAGTGCCGAAGTTTATATGTGGTCCAATTGTAACTCTGAAATCTCTTCTTTTTGCACTTAGCATAATGGTACTGTTTTGGCGAACTTTGCGACAAAGCGTGCCTGATGGCTTTTATTTACATGTAAGGTACGGTACATTGGCCGAAGATCTATACAACACATATATATATATATGCAGTAGCGGGTTGAAGAGAGGCTTCAAGGTAGAAATTATCACTGTGTAATCCTTGAATAGAGATTGTGAAATTTTTTCTCCGAGTTAAAAATTCGAGCATGGCCTTGTTTTCTTATCAAAATAGGAAAAACATATGATATTTCTCCACGCCGAGCACGGCCGACGGTGGCACCTACATTTTTTGTGCGATTCGAAAAAAGTTAGTGACCCGCCTAAGGTTTCGACTGACAGCGGGAACTTACGTATGGATACATTACGTTTACGCCCAACAGAAATGCGATAGCAGAAGTTAGTTTCGTATGAAAAAAATCGGAAAGGTTTGCTATGTCGACGTAGCCAGCTGTTGGCAACCTTAAACACGTGAGACCACGAAAAGTATGTATGCATTTGTTTAGGAAGGAGATCGGTTTGGTTGTCTACGGTGAGAGCAGAGGAAATGTATGGGTCTGATGTTTTGTAGATCGAGAAATAGCAATGTTATGGCGAGACTGGACGTTGGATCATATTCTCGTTCGGCACTCCTCTTCGATTGGATACTCTGTACTAGAGTGCGATCCTGGTTTCCCTCAATCTGCCATGTGTACATTAAATCCTCCACGGAGTATGACCAAAGCAACACTTAGTCAATAACATGTTTGCAACATCTGAACGCTTAAATATCTACAGAGATTTGAGAAAACAAGAGATCACAATAGTGCGGAACTTCAAGACACCGTTGACAGCGTAGTTCATTGGCCGTCATTATATCGACTGGGGCTTTCTGTGGATATATCGAGAATTATCTGGTAGAGCAGTTTGCTGCTAAACTGCCCCATACGCTCCACTTGAACAACAAAACGACATAAATTCCGTTAATGCCCCATAGAATTCGGTTTTTCAAGTACGTACCCTATAGGTATGATATAAACTAGCTGTTTTTTTTTTAGCCTGGGCGACTTGTTAACCACGACATTACTACGAAATGTTTAATGTGCACATAAATATGCTTTTTTAGTTTTTTTAACGGCTGCTTTCTCGTTGCATTTCGTATGTACCATAAAAAAAAAAAGGCCTCAATACAAACGGGCAGTTGATAGGTATAAATAGGAGAAGGCAAAGATGCAGGATCATATTTTTGGAAGTTCTGCATACAGGCCACAGAAACCTCCGTGCAAGGCTTCTAGTTCAATGGTGTAGTTCGAATCTAACATCCTAGCCGTATCCGATTTGTTATGTATTTATAAAAAGCGTTTCCGAACTCGAATTGTCCTCAAAACGGTGCCTGATGGCTGGATGCTTTTATGACAGTGACTTTCAAAATATCGAGAATAGTGACGATTTCACACTTCCGACGAACTTAGAGATGGAAGATATTCACGCCAAGCTAAATTATTATTTCACGATACTACGAGAGGTATTGTGATATTTTTGCCGGCTCGATCGAACGCTGCCAATGCCGTCCCAAAAAAAAAAAAAAAAAAAACTCTGTTTACTGATTCAAACTTGTGGCACAGTAGTAAAAAGTTTAGGACATGGAAAACCACTTTCAACAGGAAACACAACGTTTTCGCAGTAAGTACTTGTCATACATTTATGTCCATATGAGAAAATTCCATAAAGGCCTTGCACGTTGACTAATGGACATTTTTTTTCCTATAAATATTAGCGACTGTTAAGTTTAACTTGTTAAGGGAGCTTAGTGCTAAAAGCTACGTAAGGAGAGAGTCTTGGAGATGACTTTTTACCTTCGATTTCATTTATTAAGGATTTACCCTTTCCTACTGTGGTAACAGGTGATTTTGATCAGGATTTTTTTATTCGTAGAGGTCAAAAAGAAAAGCGAATCATGCAGTCATTTAAGATGGCATAGATAACATGACTTCCCGTTCAACAGTTTGCCATTAGAGTAACACAACCTCCTATTATTTAAGGCCACTCTTTCTCTCTATAGATTTATTTTATTGTTACAACGACATGCCCCAGTATCAGAGGGCATACATTCATGCAAATGATTCCTGCACTCACATTTGACGCTTCAGGTCAGCCATTTCCAAAAGAAACTTCAATTCTACTACTACTACTACTACTACTAGTTTACAGTCAGGCGTGGGTCAGCGTTAAATAGAATGTGAAGATCATGCGTTACGCGTAGAGTGATTTTTTACACTTGCTTGTCTAAGTTAATATGAATATCCTTATAGCACCCGTGTAGCATAAATAACTGTTTCCTTTTTCTGGGTTTTCCCACATACGATGCATGTAACCGTTGTTCTCACTGCTTTGACGGAGCAGATTCATAATACAGATCTGTCTTTGTTTACCATCTATACCGAACGACTATTCACGCATTTAAGCTGAAAGGTGGCTGAATATCGCTATTCAAAGCGTTTGACTAGTACACAGGTTCCAAGAACGCCTGACGCAGCAGTCGTCTTGGCTTTATTCCTACCATTATTCTATCATGCTTATATTTTTCTATTGTTGTAACGTATAGTAGCAAATGTATGGTGCCAGATCTTATCTGGACGGAGTTAGCACAGCTCTTCGGTTCGCCGACTCACTTACTTTTCATCTTCATTCAAAGCATAGTTTAACGTTAAGAGCAAATAACGGATATAGTTACGTGGGGTGTATACATTTAAGATGTTTCAAAGGCATACACCCCATATACGTAAACGTCCTTTAATATAAGCCCTTTGAAAGCCACTGCCTTTGTCGTACGTGATTTTTCTGGCTGGTGAACTCATGCATGAGGCCGTGGTGGAAGGGTACTTGGCCGGCTGTATCCACCAATTTACATTATGCAAAGGAGATAAATGGTTTTTTGTCGTTGTGCATCGTCTATTGTCATTGTGAAATCCGGCCTGTTTCTACGGCAGCGGGGAAATTTTTTTCCTTACTCAATGTCAATCACCACCATTGTCCCCACGATCACCGCAGAAAACTGTTACCGAAACGGCCTTTCCTTTGGCTCTTATTGTCTGGTTTTATTTATTATATGGCTACTTATTTGAGTTGTGATGATACTGTTGGCTAGCACGATGATTCCGATGACTCTGTTGAAGGTGGTAACAGAGATTGTTCCACTTTTCTTGCTCCGGTCTATGCTAGCTGGCGATGCAGCGTTTCTTGTTGTGACACAAACACATCAGGACATCGCGCACACACTCACAGATATCCGCATCTCGTGCATTGCAGGCCTTAGGGATAACATCGTGAGTTATCCATGCATCAAACATGCATGACGGCATCGAGACGCATCGGAGTACGTCGAATCGATCTACTATTAACGTTGACGTCTATCGACAGAATGCGGGAGACGATGCAACGGTGCAATAACGGAAAGGTCTACAAATCGCAGAGCTCTGTACGTGCACTCTCTGCTCATTTAGGACTTTGCGTAGGAAAAAAAACGTTTATACATGATGATCAAATATGAGGGGTCATTGAAGGTAGAATTGTTGGTAGAATCATAGAAGTTTACTTATTATTGAGGGCAACAAAAATCAGCGCGCGGTGACACACTGCACTTGAGCCGCTTCTGTATGACTATTCGAAATGTTATTAGTGGTTTCTTCGATTTGATTTTGAAACCCGTGCATGTACGCGCTCCTTGGCGCAGCTTGCCCTTTGCTGGGTGCCGTCATCCGCATATACCACTTTTAAGCTGCCTAATAGGATCAATACATAAATGAAGAGAGTTGAGTAAACCGTGAATTCTCTAGGCGGTCGTCGTGAATTCTACCAAAGATACACGTAATATCGTAGACTTGTTTATAACTGGACTAAAAGTGAGTTAATTCATTTATATCTATACAAATGTATCATGTGCATATTGGCGAACTGGTTTAGGTTTTTGTTTTTACAACATCCTGTTTTAGCTGAATACGTTAGGTCTTTCGGTAGCTCCGGTTACGTTGTATAAAAATCATTTACGAAGGATTACAGTTCATTTAGACTTATAAAATAGCTCCTGGTAATGAAATCGTCATACAGGGTCAATTTATCTACTGTTACTTAGCTACACGCCAGATTTCTCTAAAGACTGTTGTTATATTTTTAGACGGATACGTTATGAGAGGCCGTCACCAACACTAACGTTTAGCTACGTTCACTTAACTAACTTACATGTAGGCTTAGAGGGGTCCGCAAAAGTTTAACTTGCTGTGCCAGCTCTGCGATGAAAGCTTTCTACGAATGAATGCCGAGCGCAGTGAAAGCACGATTCCGCTGTTGAAAACACAATGACATTCACGATAAGCCAGGTGGCCAGGTTAACCTTCATATCTCGCCTTTCTCGACTTCACAATAGGGACGAAAGGTCGGGTTCATTGTGGCGTACGGTTGTTGCCAATTTGCAGCGCAATCTATGTAACAACATACGATCAGCTTTTTCTAATACGTCACTATTTAATGTATACTGCCCGGGTTAGCGCGGTTAGCAAGAGCTCTATTTTGTTGCTTGTTCCCCAGTTGATTTAGGCAGCTATCAGACATAAAAGAGCTATCATCGAATAGTTTGTCGAGCCCAAAGTTATACAAGAATCGGTCGCCTTATTCTTGCTACTCCTAGAAGTGCCTGCTTCCTGTAATGCAGCATGCGACAGTAGATTATCATCGGAATGATAAGGACGCAATAGCACTAAGGGGCACGACGTCAAGCCTAACGGTCAACTGACCCCACTCAATTTTTCGGCTCGAATACCGTTATGACTACCCCAAACTTGCTTGTAATTTTTTTGGAGCTATGGTATTTAAATGTTTCGCTGTAGTTCATTGAGAGATGCTGTTTCAAAGGACAACTTCGCCGCAGTATAGATAGGACAATCAGAGGAAGGTATTTAGGGTTCGGCCTTCCAGGCTTAATTGCGTTTAGTATGGTTAATCGAATTTCGACTGTATACAATGAACTGTATCAGATCAGCATAGTAGTGCATACGTGTAATAGTCACAGTAGGGTACTGTGCCATGCGGAAATGGTTACACCCTCAGTTCGAGGTATTGCATACAAATTTTCCCATATCGTCATGAGCATTCTCAACTCAACCTCTCAGGCTGATGGAAGAGGCGCGTTTTGCATTCTCGTCCTTTGGGGCGCATTTCCTCATACGATATGTGACTCCAATATTACCTGTTTACACAGGAAATTTAGTATCGAAAAAAACATGTATTCAAACAATAATCCTGATAGCCGAAACGAGCGTTTTTGATATCTGTTTACGCTCAGGTCGAAACGCTGAAGCCATTTCTGCTATCTACAGCCGAAATTGCTACTCAGGAATGGTCTTTGAACTTTAAAAATTGCGGTTCATTGTAGTTTTGGGTGATGCAGTCCAAAGATGTCTCAATAGAGTTTGGAAGACGAACGTTTCTCAGTTAAGCCGATAACTGACCGCAAGGAGATACTATTTTTTATTATCATCGGTCGATGGAGTAAAGGTGGCGTTTGGGCTTTTCACGTCTTAATAGAGCTTAGAAGGTGACATCGGCCTATTATCGGCTCAGCACCTGACCAGACACTAAGTGCAATGTCCCACAATGAAGGTTTGTTTAAAACTTAATCAAGAAGCAAGTAATGTCGTGATGTCAGCATATAAGGTAAAAAGTATGAGTAGTCCAGATGACATATTTTAATTCAGGCCCAAGCATTTAACCCCTAAGCAGATCATCGATTTCCCGCTTTGTATTGAACTAGATAATCGGCAAAATATTCGCGAATGGAACGGACCTATAACCCTGGGCGGACCATTTCGTCACAATTAAGCCTTTTGAATGCTCCCCAACCGCATTAAACACTTCGGCAGAAAGCCCAAAAGAGTAGAGTAGAAGACATCTTTTTTGTCAATTTAATGTGTTATTTCTTTTTGGCTTGTACTTGGGAACAGATCTGTCGCCTGTACTATTATTTTAAAAGCTTCCAGTGAGCGAGCCTTTAGCATAAATTGTAGGATTAAGTTGGCTTACGCGATGGGCTCAATTCGGCTATCGGCTGCAATCTTAGATCTACTGTCGAAACATACGACGGTCGAACAGACATGCAGCGGACGCCTAAGATCCATAGACTGACGTTAGATGAACATGCATAGGTCAAAACAGACTGACCGACACCGCCAACGAGATATCAGACAAATGAGATCTGATTTTTCGTCTTAGGCAAGCAGTTATCAGAAACCTGGGAGCATTCTCGCCGTTGCTCAGGTAGTTTTTGTTCGTGTTTATCTTGACAATTCTCACGTAAATCGTTTATTTCATTTTTTACAGGCGTACATTAATCTAGACTGTCCCCAAAATAGTTAGGCTTGGATATTTATACGAATGTATTCAGATTCAAGGGAATTGGGTCAGAAGTATCGTTTTTTAGTCTTGAGCAGATGTCGTTTTGATGGGAAAGGTGACACTGAGATATAAACGATGTTTCAAGCTCGTTGTTCGTCTAAGCACGACCCTAATTATCTTTTGTCAGGTTCATAATCATTTATTAGGACTTATCTAGGTCAAATTGTCGGGCGACGTAATCAGTAATCCCGTTAAAATTATCGGTAGAATCTGTCGTAAATATGTGAACCATTCCGCCACTCAAACGTGCTATTAAAAGACACACTGGTAGTAAACGCACCCGGGTCACGACTGGTACTAACGCGCTTTGATTAATATATTGTTGGCTCCGTCCCGTCTTCAAATAACTATGTTTCAATTTTAATACAGGCTCTGTTATCTTATAGAGATCGTATACAATGAGAAATGACCTGTTATGGGCTAAACGTAATTAACATAACATACCTAGTGAACGTAACCATAACTTACAGTGTTAACAACAAAAGTGTTAGACGATAGGAAGGAAAAGCATTGATCCCATACACTATACCTTGGACTCAATGTAGTAACTCGCGTAGGCGAACGATTTTGGGCATAATTTGTTTTTTAGAAAGCAAAATTACAGCATGTATTAGCTTTGTCAGTCACATTACTGGGTGATGTGGTATTCAAGTAAATACTAACAAGATATCGTTGATACGCATGCACTTACACTAATGGCACAGGACACGTGCCCTCTACAAACAATGCGCTATTTCTTTCCCTTCAAAAATCTCTGTCTAAGATTAACACGGATCAATTTAACTCTCATACGAAGGCCAATTCGTGTTACTATGGTGATGGCCTAATGAAAAAATAGGCTGCTGAGACCAAAAAGCACATTGGGGAAACTTTGTTTGTCTACTTTACGACCGAGGCCGTAGATAGCCGCATCCGTTAACCTTGATAATAAGAGAAATGATTATACGTTTGGCTGCTGTTATGTGGCTCCTCTGCCACTATTTTTCGTCCGATAAAGGAGCAGCAGCTAGACGAGACGTTTGCCTTGACGGTCATGGCCGTAGGCGTGGCCATACCCCAAGCGCGTTTGTAAAGTGAAATCGCTTTAGTTAACCAGCATGGCCGACCGGTCGACTATTAGCTTGCGTTTCTATCAGTCGGTTTTTTACATCCTGGTCCGTTTATTAAAGGTTTGACAATAGAAAATTATTTTTTTCCACACGCCAGTTAGTCTCTAGTAATACGAATTAAGTAGAAATACGAATCGAAATGTAATGAACGCATTCAGTTGTTGTTATAACCAGACTCACCATTAGAAGTTCTGTTACCAGTGGAAAATCAAGAGTATGGACCTTTCCTCTGGAAGATTAACGAGGCGTAATAATGCTACCTTTGATAGACAGTCAATTTCAGAAGCTCTCGAAAAAATTATCACATTGTTACAGTGCATTATTATCGCCTCCGCTGAATATATCAAGCAGCTCTTTTAGGGCTTTCTAATACATTCCTAAATGAAAATTTCTCCCAATACTGACCTTGGGGGCATGGTTTGATGCCACCCTTTGAACTTCAACCTTTCACTTGCAACCCGGACAAAGGCTTTTGATGACTTTCGCGATTCGTGTTTCTTTTAGCCTGACTCTATTTGTGTTGATTTCAAGATGCCCCACTGTATAGTCAGTGTAGCTAGCGTTTTCCTGATAACAATAAACTTTGGCAATGACATGATACCGTTGTGTGCTTGACGCTGCTCTCGATCCAAACGCTATAAGCCTAGCGTTAAAAAATTTCAGTGTGCGAGACCGTAAAACATGTGTGGATTAAAAGAGAAAATAAAATGTTTGTTGATGCAGCATCGAAGCAAATTTAACGAGAGGAATTGCTAAAAAGAATCTTGAAAGGACCACGTGGCGACCGATCTTTTAGACACTGAAGCCTTTGGCTTAAGAAGTTCGGTGATGATTCCAAGTACAGCTCTATCTCAATAGAACGGATAGTCTTAACCTGTTTGTACACAAGCTGTCTTCAAAACGAAGCACATGTCTCACTTATGTATGATGTCGTTTACTCGATGCAATGCAGATTTTTTTTATCCCGGCAAAATGCCGGCGCCATGGCTCATTTATCGACGAAAGCAAGGAAAATTGGTCGCTGTACGGCTCCACGACGAAAAATTCTTAGAGAGAAGACAGGTCTTTAAGTGTACTCGGAACGAGCTTCAAAGGTGGTACCTTAAACTTAGTACACGCAAATGAAGCGCCATAGGCACTATGATAATGAAGTTGACTCTAATCGATATGATAATGGCTGCTTGCCAAGTGTATTAGAAGTCTTGTAGTATGTAGAACACCGATGTTCTAATATATCGTAGTTTTTGCTATAATGTTTTAAGATACGATTTGTCTACGTTTGCTATCGTAAATGAATAAGGTTATAGTTATATATGATGAAATCGATAGATGTTCGCTCCGCTTTGTGGCCAACGATAGTAGCACACCGCTAACACACGAGGCCAGGGCACAATATATGTGTGTCATAGTGAAAATTCGTACGTAGAAACATAGGTAGAAGCTCCAATGAAGACCGCAAGAGCTTTTTGTTACGGTTCACATTAAAAGGTACGAAAAAAATGCCGTCGTTATAATATAAATTATAAACTTACAAACCATCTCTTGTGATATCATTCTAATGGACGATGAAACTGCATCGATATCTTTTTATGTACGAAACATTTATCACTTTTCGCCCGGTACTATCTTTAACTTAAAGGTACTACCTACTTCAGATGGTAGGCTTCCACCACAAAAAAAAATGTGTGCCTGGTTTTGATCTCAGATCATTTCATCCTCCCTTAATCCTAATAGACAGACACGTATTCACTGCACTATGACAGAAACATCTGTTTGTGCATTAACATGTAATTAATGAAATTGAAACGCGTTCTTTAACACAATGAAATTGTCTTTTATGACTTGGGTTCATTCCCGTCTATAGAAGCTGGCCAATGGACGTATTACTGTCGTTAGTGTCCCGGTCATATGTCTATAAGTTCGAATCGATTTCTTACAAGAGATTTTTCTGTGCGATTAGGTGAGCCGTCATAGCGACTTGATTTGTACGTTGCAATAAAAAAAACAACTGCCCTAATCCCTATATGTCGAAAGGGGCTACACGTATTTTCATTGGAGTAAAATGTTAAGCCTATGTCGACCTATGCCATACATTGCATAACCAGTATCTTATCCAAATAGATTCGTTTTCTGAGGATAAGCGATACCTACTATAGACAATTTAATAAGCCAGCATTTTTGAATATTTACCAAGCTGCAAACAGGACGCTTGAAATTTTTATCATTCCTTGACTCATTATTATTATTCCGTCACACCGTAATGCTTAGACTTAGAAAACACGTGTGTGGTATTCTACAGCATCGACCGATCGACCGATCAGCATCTAAAACAGCTTGAAATGACCCAAACCCAGGCGGGTGAAACCTTTGCAAAGATCGCCAACGACCTCATGATATCTAGCAAGCAATACAGGCAGCGAGCCGGAAAGTCTTAGCTGACAGCTTTGCGTTGCATTTGTGTTGAAGTTCTGTGACGCATTTCGCCCCCTTAGATCTTCGCCTTCATTCAGTCTCCTGCAAATTTTCGTGAACCGCAATAACATTAACATCGAACGTAGGTCAGTGACACAGCTCAGTCGCAAACTTGGCCTCATAGGACTTTCAGCACATAGGTTACCCTTCATTCGTATTTGAAGTTGCTGTTGTCCCATCCTGCTCCTTTCCATCTCCTCTGTCAAGAGCCTTAACCTAGCTTCAACACAAAGGTATTCAATGCCTGTTTGATGCACTTCCTAGCACAACTCCTAACATTGAGCAACCTGTCGCTTAGCGTTAATATTAAGGGAAAGGTGACATTGCACCCTAACAGCGTAGATAATCCGACCGTGATATAGCCGGGACCGAATGTCGAGGATAAGAAAAGTTAGATAGATATAGAATAACACAAAAGGAAAGTGAGTGAATGTACAAGTATGCGGGAACCTAGAGTAAGAAATGGAATCGATTTAGCGACTCAGTTACGAGCAGACATAGAAATATTGGATGAACATCCAATGTATGTTGACGCTCTTAACGGAGAAGCGAGGTTCCACTGCTTGGTCCTTCTAAGCCAACGGTCGTTTCCGTCTCTTACCCCTGTTGGGAACCATACAGCCGATCTTCACATCCACGCTGACATGAAGACGTGATATTCCTGTATGAACCGAAACCTTAGAAGAATTCCCGGGTAACGAAGAAACCATTCTTCGTATTGCTCTCAACCATCCCATTTTTTCGGTCTAGGCTCGCTGCCAGCGTCTCAGCTGCGCCCTCTGGCGGCTCACTCCCTCGGCGCTGCTCCGCGGCGCTGGGGTTTCGGAAAAGGCTAGCACCCAGACATACTAAACATGGACACTCACTTGCCTCCTTCATCTGCTTGGCCGCTATGGTAAGGACTTGTGCCGGCATGTACCTATACACGATGCATTACGGTATTCTCTCTGGTACTTTTGTTACAGCGACTGCTTCTGCTTTGTCTTGTCCTGGCGTTTCCGCCAGTGCCGTAAGAGTGTCGGTAATCACTGCACCAGTAAACCTTTAGCAAGAAAAGCACAATTTTGGGCAGGTGGGTTGGGCCAGATCAAATGGATTAGGGTCGGGTTTCATATCTAGGGCTTGCATCGTCCTGTTGCTACCGTTAGTTACCGTACGAAGAATTGTCAGCTACTAATTTGTGAAAGAGCGTTTTTTAATGAAACGTAGGGTACCGTGAAAAAGACTGCTTGATAAAGACGTGCACAAAATTACTGCAGAACTTGGTAAGAGCCCGGTTAAACCCGCTTGCTTTTATGGATAGATAGCACTTGATTTAGGACTAAGTGTACTACAAAATGATATTGCGATTGTTCTATCTGTTATTATTATGTATTTTTCGTAATTGAGGCTGCTTTGATAGATTTAAACATACATATACAAACAAATTAATATGACTATAAAGATGAAGAAGGAATGTGCCGTTTCTTTTGCGGTTTCTTTTCTTACAAAGATTTTCTATTCATTAAACATTACCAATACAATTGTTTATTTGAAAATGTAGTAAAATCATTTTCAATCGATTCGTTACAAGCTAAATGTATGTATCTATATGTTACAACTGTAACAGCGTCCCTATTCAATTACAGCAAATGAGAAGGGCATTATTTATGTTGTATACACCATTAAAGTGATCACATACTTTATGTGCTTGCCCTTAAGTGTTTGAAGGGTTCCTGTCATAGTCGAATTTTCAGACAAGCCAAACGCGTATTTCGACCGATTTTTTTTTTTGCTGTTCTTCATTGAAGCCATATGCATCGGTAAGTTCAACGCAGTTGCTCGCAACGCAGTAGAGGCGCCAGTCTGGTGCGAGAAAGCAGGGCTTGTGCCGTAAGATGATCGTGACAGAATCACGTATAGGTTAAGATTTATTATATCCGCCGGGCAAAGGTATACAAGTAGGTTGTTCAGATCATGGCAAATATAAATCAAATCGAATTCTAGGCCTATAAAGAGGGATTTCAGGAAACAATCAGATATGGGAGCGCGACCTTCAAGCGAAGGTCTAATGGTACATTTTTAAAAATTTTAATTTTGACCTGCGGCCTCGTATGCATAAGTAACTCGAAAAAAGAGAGCTGTTTTGCTCCAAAAAAAAATATCAAATTGGTTACTTACTACACAGAGGACAACTGTTCCTAATTTTTTCATTGTAGTTCTATGAGTGTAATCTGTTAACGAGGCGAATAATAGAAACAAGGATTTTATTCAAGAAACAGCGTATATACGGGTTAGTGAACACCACAGATTAATGACGCTTGTCAAAAACCACTTATGCTAGTTATTAGTTTCCAATGTACCCCGAATTTACACCATTTGATCTGTGAGACTATAGGAGCAGCGATATATTTTTGGGTATACCGGATGAGTAAGCGCAAACCGGTTATCCAGCAGTTGACGTTAGCGTTACCGGGTTAGCGTCTCTTCAAAACAAGGATAATGAAACGCAGCTACTGTCCACAAGGCCTAATAGTGGTAATACGTCAAAAACTGGCATTATAGAAACTTTTTACAAGTGGGTAGGGTCGCTGCTGTAACAAACTGTTTTACCCAACTGATCAGAGAATTCTAAACGGTAGCTACTTAACGAAAATCGCCAACGTTCGATAATAAAGCCACTTATTGGGGAAAGCAGGCTAATAAAGTAACTTATAAAAATACTATAGACACTTCTTAGCAGAAACATACTGTATACGTCTGTGATCATCTTAACGAACACTCAGAGCTGATATTAAGTTAAGTAGAGCTGAGTTAAGTATTCTACTGACCGAAATACAGCTTTCGCCTTTAAGGAAAAATATTCCGTTAAGATAAGTAAGTGTCAGGATTCGTTCGAAGTCTTCTTCTGGCGCGGCCAGATAACGGCTCTGATTGTAGTCGCCGCAGCCGCCAACTGTGGACGTAGCAGAGCATTCGGACGGGTTGATTACATGTGACAACGATCCAATGTAACCGAACGTGTCTTGTCCTTCGTAGAAAAGGGAAGACTACGAAGAGGACCCCCAGAAAAAAACAGGCGAGTTATAAATATGATCCGATATCCGTTACAAATCGATGAGCCCCTGTACTATGCATGTACGGCAACGCAAGATACGGAAAGGCCTCATATAGTATAGGAACAAGTATAACGCATACATCTTGATGAAGATACCTCGGTTATGAAGTCTCGCACAAAGCGGAGCCGGTGTTTGTGCGCGGGTTTTACCTGTCGAACAGGTGTTGCCCCGCTCGTGCTGCCAGTGGGTCTTTCATTGACTGTTGCTTTGCCCCCGCTATTAATTTGCTAATTATGTTCGTGGTATTACTGATGCTGTGCATGAGTACATAACAAATGCTCCAGGAGCATTTGTCAATGACGAGTAGAACTAATGTTCATAGTGATGTTAGTTGCTGTGGTAATCTGAAAGTACATCCTGCTAGTTGGCTTTTGGACATTGCTGTTACCGTAATTTATGAGTGAGCCAGCACCTACCCGTAAAGCCTGGATTCCTGTATGCTTGGACGGTGATAAGGCTAAGGAAAATCCCGTAACGCTCTATTAGTAGATCATCACGGGCTGTGCAGAACGATCTAAATAGGTTATCATTAATTGCATGCTACATCATAATATTCGATATAGATGTAAGTTAAAATTGCTTCGTTTGTTTACTATTATATGGAAGAAAAGTATTACTATATGCCTTTATCTAATTGCTTCATAGAACGAGGCCTTTGCGGAAAGAGAACTATGGCAAAAAAATTCACTCGGTTTTGTTACGACCACCTGGGCATTCCTTTGAAAATGTGTACACGTTTGGCCGTGTCACAACACGTAAGCCGATTAGTATGCAAGACGGCGACCATTGATGTGATACCGCATTGGATCGAAATAGTCAGCTTTTCATCTGTTCTAGTGAACCGCTTTAGGCTTTTTGCTTGACTCCTCGATAATCTATCTAAACCGATGAGAGAAGTTCAACGAACTTAAGATTGTAATTGGCGTTCTACATTATGGCACTCGCGAATAGTTGATGCCAGCAATTCTTCTTGCAAAACTCTGCATGTCGTCACTATCATCAGCCTCTACGTAACGAAGCGTAGCATTTGCTACTTGAGGCTCAAGCGGCATGTTCGGTCCGAGGGAAATTTTGTTGCTACATTATTATAAATATGAACGCGTGCATCATGCACACTTCGCTAACAGCGTCTGTTGCTTTCTCAATTTGGCGACATCAATCAGTGACAGAAGAAAAGCCGCAGTAAATTCTGGTTATTTCATTCTGTGCTATTTCCCGCTCAAGTCCAAGGTCTGACCCCCTGAGGTCCTAATAACATAGCCGCGGCTACCTTATGAATACGTGCCGTGTTGAATTCTCTGTTCAAGAAGTACACTACATCAGTATTATTGCCGGGTACAGGGGAATGCATGGAACGTTGAAAAATAGCGCAAAGAAAGCCCTACTTCACGTCTAGAACGGTGCAATATCACGCACTCGTTGTTTGGACTCCTCAAAAACAAGGCGAACTCAACGCTACGGAATTTTACTCTATTCAGCTTCTATGTCATTTTATTTGTCTATCCTTTGAGGCAGCGAAGGATGTCGACAGTTTCAACAAGTGCTAGGCACTCACCATTTAAAAGCAACGCAAACGGGCATATTCGTGTTCAATCACGCAGTTTTCTCTTTAACTCTCTTCTTAATTCGTAAATTATGTTAATATCCTCTATAGAGAGAGAGAGGCTCGTGGAGAAAATAGCAATCAGTCCTATACGACATGCCGGGACGGGATACAAAATTGGGCATTCGCCAGTCTTTTCTCTCGTTTGCAGGTCTGTTCTCAGGATAGTTTTTGTTTTGAGTCCTCTAGTCTTCGCTTCTCGCATTATACACAGTGCACCAACGTACGTTGTGTCCGGTTTCCCGAATCCGTACAAATGGGTGTGCATCGCCCTGTTGCCATTGTCGTCGGTGTCATTTGAATGACAAACACCCATACGCACGCACCTACTCATATACGTACAGAAAAAGTCCGGTTAGTCCTCTAGAGCCCCTGAGGTGGTCTTTCACTAAAAAGCCCATACGAATATACTACTTCGAGTTGAAGCAGAGCTTGGCCCACTGCACGAAATGCGACAGAGAGCAGCTTGGGCGAGAATGGTAGTTGAACGCACACGGTTTACCAAGATATCTATCTATTCATATTTTGTTCCGCTGACATGGCTAAGCGTCGGAGGCTTGACGAGTTTTCGACGAGCCGTTTCGAAAACTAGATTAAAAATAACGCGATAATGGTAAGCGTCATACGTAGGCGAGGACATATGAGACGTATTTGAATTTTCGATTTTGGGCGTTTCTCAATTTATTACTAGATAATTTGAGACGTCAAATAGCTCGTAGTCGAACAACGATTGCGCGAGAATTTCGACGCGAAAAGGCCATTTTGAAAAAAAGGGTGTTTCATAATCCTTTTGTGAATCGTCCCCCTCCGCAAACGCGCTGGTGGTGAAGTGCTATATCTGTCATAGCATGGGTACGTTGCATAGAAGCCAAAGGCAGCGCGCTGTTGGGAGGAGAAATATCTGTCATCTTGTTTGCATGTGTTGTTTCCACTTTGTGGCGGATCTAGAGACAAACAGGCAAGTGGCACTTGGTAGAAGCAGAAGTCTATCGTTTGCGTCTGCTCAACGTCGTTGCTATCTGAAGGTAAGCTAAATATATACTTATGGCGATGCAACTCTGGGAGGTAAGTTTTTTTCGAGTGAAGGAGAGAGTGAGCAATAGTTGGCCCTCTCGAAGGAAACGTACAGGTATACGTTCCACCTGCTATTTTACCATCCGTCTGTGGCTAAATGTATTATGTTCTATGGCACCGCACTCGAAAAATGTAAACAAAATAGTCCTTACCCTTGAGTAAACTATTTTTATAGAGCGCATCGGGACGTGTGCAGAAAAGGTCTCACTCGTTTTCCATGCTAAATAGTGTATATAGCCGTTAGGTTTATTTAATGATATTGACTGTCAAAGCAAACGTTTTGTGGCAAAGCTATCGATTACGGTAGATACCCTTATGGTGAAATACATAGTCTGAACGAGAGGCCTTGATTTTCGTCCATTCGGATCTTTTCGTACAAAAGCAAACCGATATGGTTTGATCATTGCAAACAAATGTTATAATAAAGGCACCCATTGATAGCCAGTATTAACTGTTGTGTTTTTATTTATGACTAGTACTCTAAAGTGTGCGCAATTGCGAAACAATGTTTACGACATACTCGATTTTAAGTTTACAAATCTAGAGAAATAAAAACGATATTCTGTTTCCGTAACATGTTTTCTGTTCTTTTGTAAAGTCGCGCGTTCCTTCCTAATTTGCGCCAACTTCATTACCTCCAAAAACCAACCTGGGCTGTGGAGTAAATTAATTTTCAGAAAGGTCTCTGCTATCCTTGTGCACGTTGTTGCATAGTAGAAATTGCCTAACGTTAACTTAAGCTCGCTCAACTGATTAGATATAGGATCTTTTTTTTTCTAGATTATGGTATACAAATTCACCTCTAACTGTGAAAGGCAGAAGTATAGATGGAGGTGTATTCCTGCTGGTCTTCGTGCAGTTAGCACATTTTTTTTCCAATTTTGGAGTCCATTGCATTGTGCGTTCTCTTACCAGATCTGCCGACTCAATCGTCGTTCTATCTATGACATGAATCTCATAGATAGGCAATTGCATTTCGTTTCCAGTTGGAGCAGGATTGTACGGGACGGTTTAAGGGTCATAGATTGGCGACCTTCTATATTTCGAATTTTATGTCCGGCATGGCCGTCAGACATTCTATCAGGCAGCTGGCTCCCAGCACGGAACAATGTGTGTCTATATCCGGATTCGAACCGGTGCCATAACATGTCCCCTGTTGAAATGCCCAACGATGATACCGAACGTAATGCTCGAAACGCAGAGATTGGCGGCCCGAGCAAGGTAAAGTTATTCCGCCTAACCTGATTCACCGTCTTAATGATTGGGGCACTGGGTAAACGATGCGTCTATGCAACGGTATGCGAACGTGGACTCGGTTGGACAAAGGAAGTAGTAGGCGATTTGACTATAAAATTAAACATCTTTTGAGATGCGTCCTCCATTGAATTTTAAGAATACGCCTTTGGCTAGCTTTTGCCATGGCCTTCTCGTACTCACTGTAGAAGAAGATTTTCGTGTGAATTAATTGCTTAATAATTGAATTTTGATGAGTTATAAGCGTTTTGCAAGGAGTAAGGTTCCGTATGGGGGTCAGCGATCTGAAGCAATTCTTAATGGCAGTAGCAGACATAAAGCTCGAACTCCTTATTTAAGAAGTAAGTCTTACTGCCGTAGCAAACAATAAAGCAGGCGACGCTGGTTGGATCTTATCGAACAAATATTCGTCAGAATTCCCTTTGACGGCATGATTTGAGCCTGTGACGATATAGCGATCGACCACCAATGTTTGTTACCATGGGAAAGTGTTTTTTTTTTTTATGCATCAGCTTCCGTACATGCAGGTACATCGTTAATATGAAAAATCACACAAAAATGAAATCTCCCGATTGATTTTTATGTGTAGAAATCAAATTCTGTTTCTGCTTGTACTACGAACTACAGGGTGCGCTATTCGTACAATGGCTTCTAGGTAACCGACATACTAAATACAAGCTAAATTGTCTGCTGACACGTTACGTGTCCGGTCGAAGCGCATCTTTTACAGTGGACGTTTCTCAGAAATCTTATAGTTAAACACGCTGCGCTGTTAGACACGCTTGTAAATGCCTAATGATAGAACTCTTGAGAGAATTGATTAATTGTTTTAAGCGAACTTCATATCTATATATATATATATATATAGACTGGTTCAACAAATGGCTCGATGGATGGGTAGACAAATCCTTGCAAAATAGGTCTACATAATGAAAGAAATTATTAATTACTGATCCTTAATTGTCAGCTTTCAGGCACTTTCCTAGTTTAGCTCTATGTTCAAACAGAGTGTGATTGGCAATTAGTGAATAGGATTTTGGATTTTTCACGTACGAATATATATATATATATATATATATATTTGCCTCGATCATCCCTTTTAGGTAAAATGAGCTGTTTAAGTTCCACGCAGCACTATTAATTTGCTGAAATGTCTGCTCCGCTTATTCAATAGGCAGAGAACGAAGCCCATCTCAGTCTAGATCTAACACTTTCAGATAGCAAAATGTTTGAGCATTGTGAAAGCCGCCGAATATAACTCTGCCTAGAGGGCATTAGTGCTCTACAACCTCATATAAATACCTTTCATCTGGAGACGAATACACATGTGACCTTTTGCCCTGCATCCATCGACTTACCTGCTGGTGGATGCCCGTAAAGATAGGCATACCAAGCTGTGCAATGAGTCTAGCGTGAAACATCAAAAGCAACATATGCTTAATAAGTCTCTGTTGTCAAAATAAATAAGCAAGTTATAACTATACGGTGAATTGCGCCACCAACTTAAGTAACTACTCGTAACAGCAAAAGCAAAAATGGTAAATTGCAACGTTAAGACGTAGCCTAGATTCGTTTGTCCTATTGTTGAACTAAGCCTATTTCGAGTTCAGCATTGAAACAATAGCAGCACCTCAATTAGACCGTATTCCACAGCTTGGACCCGTAGGAATGATACCGTCCTAGTTAAAGGATGATTCGAGTAGATCTATGTTAATAACGTTAATCTAAATTTAATCTATTTCATCCAAAATTACTGTAGAACGCCTAACCAAATAAACTATTATATATATATATATATATATATATACGTTTGTACTCTGCACAACAACTAATTCAGCATTTCTCTTACCTAAGCGAAAAAAAAAACAAAAAAAAAACTACTAGATTAAGCCCTTACTAGACTAAAGTGGTAACGGTGTGTTTCGTCCTAAATGGCCAGCTTCGTGTTAGAGGCTTGGATTCTTCTGCTTGCGTCCCTAACGCATTCAAACATTACCTCAGATGGACATTAGCAAAACAATCTTTGTCTCTTTAGTTCAGTGAAGCTTCCTTTATTTGTGGAATCTGATGTTAAAGTTGTGTGTTTTTATTGCCTCAAAGATTTTCACAATCCTTATTGCCTGCCATTGTCAAACTGCGGTAGCCATTTCTGCAACAGATCAGATAAAGTTCTTAATAAACGCCCTTCGAAATGTAAGCTCCTTGACCGAATTATTTCGATGCCGTGTGGGGGGAAAATTATCCTCCCGTACGACTCATTTACCCCTAAAACTATGACAAATATCATAGCAAATAATCGATTGATACAAGCTTTGCCGAGTTCGCTCTTTTGATCACTAATCTCCGAAGCTTTACATTAAAAACTGTATTTAACTTCTACTTAGTTTTTTTTATAGCAGCTTTTAGGTAAAATTTGAATTTTAGTTAGCCTTCTATTACACTGGGCTGAAGTATAAAATAGTCACAGTTTTTGAGTCTTTTTCTGATTTTCTTTCATTTTTGATGAAGGCACCGTAGAGAAAATCCTATTCAGTATTATTTTACTTGCTACTGATATCGTTTATATGGTAAAATTCACTTTATTCTAGCGGACTCCATGTTCAGCGTCTCTGGCCTTCTTTCAATTATCTCTTTTTTCAGCAATGCGTAATTTCTAATTAGTTTATCAGAAAAGACTTCTCGTGGAGTTCGTAGAGTCATTCATAGAAAAGGTCACGCGAGCGTTAACATTGAAGTCGCTCTGTACATGGCATGTTTTGGTGTTTATGCTATGAAATAACTTATAAAGTAAGACCATTTGAGATCGCATAGCGGCTACAGGATCTAGTTGCAATAGTTTACCAAAATTACCCCTATCCTTAAATGATCTCGAACCATGCGCATGGCCTGGGCGGCCACGTATGGCACAGCTATAAAAATAGATGAACCTATTTATTGTACATCGAATGCTTACTATTGAACACACGTTGATAAAGCCGCCCTTGACATCGCTCATTCATGGCACGCTTTGAACGAAACACTATGTCTGACCAGGTGTTGTTGTTTACGCTCAGTCGTAAAAGAGATCATGCGTTTTCGCATTCGTGTAAGAATACAACATAAGAGTGAGTCATAAATAAAAAAAAAAAGAAACACGCCTGTTTATCCTATAACATTAGATTTTTTCCCTTTTACATGACAAACAGCAATGTAATGCCATAAACTTTATTGAATCCGTTCAACAATTACAGGTGATCAAAAATTTAGCCATAACTAATTAGCCAATTAAGATAATTAGCCAAACGCTTTTATTTAAGTTGACCTTAAGCTCAAATGCGTGAGCAACATGTGTCCTCTGTACGCCATTGCGTCAGTTATAACGACCTTGATCTTACACAGACGACACATCGCGATCCTGGAGTAAATTATTTGGCATACCTATATGATAGTAATAATAGTGCTAGTGTTAGTAATTTTTTTTTAACAATCAGCCAATTATCAGTGTAGCTATAGAGGATTTGTTGAGTATAAGCTGTTGGTAATTGACTTCTAGGCAGTCCCGCAAAACTGGACCCGATCGATTATATATATATCGGAATATTGACGAAGTGTTGGCTATTTAAGCGCGTATAGCAAGCAATAGAGCCAATGGCTTTTACAGAAGCTGGATAACAGAAGTTTAACTTTTACAGGCTCTACTAAGGCTGTATATTCATATGAGAGATTTACAGTTGTATCGAGAAGTTCACTCAACGTATACTAACTAAATCGTATATAGGTTTAGTTAACAGTAAATAGGTGAATTTATGCTCGAGATCTGATTCAGCCTGCCAAAACCACCATTCTATGAACGAAGACATTACATAATCTAGAAAAAACGTTTATCAATCAGTAGAAAGGATTGACGTTCAGGACGCAGCTGAAGACCGCTATATTTTTGCTGTGCAGGAACTGCGAAGCGCTTGTTATCTTCTTAATGTGAATGTTTGATTCGAATACTGATCCTTTCCTCTCTGTATAACTTTAGCTGGTATAAAACTTTCGGTAACAAAGCTTGAAGCTCATTCGCTTCCGCAATGCCGCCATATCGAAACATCACGGCGTTCAGCTAAAACAAGTTTAATAAAAGTTATCTACTGTTAATTTTCCTCTCTTCTGTTCACCAAGAAGTATACAATCACAAGCTACAGGCATGTGTGAGACCTAACGCTACAGATATTCAATTCGGTGACTCTGAAGTGTGAGCAGATTTTGATTCCATTCTTCAGTCTAGCGGGCCAGCACGAGTGAGCAGACGCTTGAGTGCCTGGCGTATTATTTAGACTGGCAAGACGATGACTCAAAACAGCCGTACGGAAAAACTCGATAATTGTATTCGACCAATACACTGTTGTTGCATAGAGATATATGTAACGCGCCATTTAGAATTAAAGCTTGGCGGTGCCTTTAACACAACTACGCGATTCAATATCCATAGCCATTGAGGGGGATGAACATGATCCACAAATATAAACCTCAATATAGCGTAATTAGTTATGTAAAAAGGGCAATCTTTGCCATGACGACCAGACGAATCTTTAACTGAGCACTCATTTAATCGCTGTTTTATTCAACTGTGACTATGACGACTGTGACGAAAGAACGTGTATACTTGCATTGATAATAGAACAACTGTATTCGATGCTGCGTCGCACCTAATTTATGCACTATATTGATTTGTTATGAGCTAGTCAGAACCCATTTCACTCAGCATGTTCATCATTGTTGCTCGCCTTGTGATCATGGATTGATTGCAGTGACCTCTGTTCGTCTGCCGGACTCACGGCAGTAGTTCCCTGAATTTCATGTGGGCAGAATTGATTTTCGCAAGCACGGTCGGCCTTGAATGCAAGAGAAACGCCGGTTAAGGCCAAAAATAGCTTGGCCTTAGGCACTTTGAGCTCACACGTCTAGGTTTCATTGTAGTTTCTGCAGGTAAGTATTTAAATTAATATCAGCATTTAAGTATCGCTGCATCTTCAATTTCGCGAAAGCATATGAAAATTTTGATCACATATGACCCGAAGAAGTCGAACTAAGAAAAGGCATGGAAATTAGAGAACTGCATTCGGCGATATTTCCTATAAGCTGTCTTTTTTTAGACGGCTTCATTTGAAAAGAACAAGGTCAAAATGATAACATTGCTGTACCTATTTAAGGCCAAATGTTTGTGTTTGTTATTCGGTCACTCATAGAAATCCGGTACCGATAATTCCGCCAAGTTACAAGCAATACATGTTTAAGGTCGCAGGTGTTCCTATTAGATTTTATCATCTGTCAACACAAAACTGCTTTGCTATCACTTTCTCTCTAATGAAGCGCCCGTTGAGTCACTAACATGATGTGTATTTTTTTTCTGGGTGAGTGAAACCGATGACTTCATCAGACAGCCCGACGCCTCTCGTCCCATGGGTCGTCCTTCCGCATGACTATTTATATTCGCTCCTTACAATTTTTCTCTGATGCTTTCTCGTCATCACGTCTCTCTGCTGCAATACGTCACATCAATGTTTACTTTTCCGTTACGAGCTGTTTATCAACAGCAGCACATAGCGCAGAATTTTAATATATATTTGTCGATTGGTTGGGCATCGTATATAAAGGGGGCTTCGGTTGAATAACTTCTATTTGGGCTAACTGTGCGCCGCATAATTTTTGTTCGGGAAGTAATTTCAGCCTGCCTTTGCGCTGATATGAGCTGTGCTTCGCGTCTGTGCGGTAGCAGACTATTGTATGCTGGTCTGATCTCCATGTAGGCTGCATCTGAAGCTTTGAATTCGCAGCATGTCTGAGCTCTTACATACTACACAACTTCTGTTCCCATAGACAAACGAGCAGGCACTGACTACACTCATATACGTAGTGAGTTATGTTAATTTTGTGTAAGTAGAAAAAAACCTGCAGATATAGGCGGGCGTTTTTAAATCGGGCTGGCCACTCACTTACTTGAACACATGCTAGTCAGACGTGCTTGACCAATAGCTAATACGCAATAAAAGTTATATTATTTTTATTTTATATAAAGGCATGCAGTCGGAAAGCTACAAAAAGCTGCGACAAATGGATAATAACAGCCGATTTGGGATCGCGCCCTTAAATAGAACATTGGCCTTTCAGGGCGCAAACAAACTTCTGTTTTAATTAAGTGCCAACCTATTATGTAAAGCTGATTCGGCCTAATTTATGCTGTGGAAATGCTCTAAAAAGATACTTCTATAATAGATTAGGCAACGCAATAACGTAAAATGACGACCCGCATCGGAATACCAATGCTGCCAAAATCCAAGTGTACGTTAGATCGGTAAACAGGCCATGACTATTTAACTGATTCGCGTGAAGTGACCAAACGTCTGCCACGAACTCGGGCTTATTTGAGTAGAGTAATTAATTGAGGATATGTACCAGACATACGATGACGCAATGTAACCGATGTTCTGTTCTGCGTATACGCACACAGCAAGTGTTTTTTTTTTTTGACCTTTAAAATACAAAGTCGACCACGGCCTTGACCTCGTGATCCACTAGAATAAGCATTCTTCGCAGCCGTACATCATAGAATATGCGTCCGACGACAAAAGCCCAATTCATGCATTCAGGCAACGTTATTTTGCAATGTACGTTTACTGTTAGTCTGAGCCGAACTAAAGGCCATGTTTTTGCCTTCGGGTAGTTTTTTCTGAAATGATTTATGTAGTCTATCAAGACATACCTATTTTCCTAATGAAATGGAATTACAGGAAAAATGAAAAATCTATCTTCTCAAATCAAAGATTATTTTCGGGTTTGGGTAAATTCATGAGCGAAAAAGCTAATTCAGTCAATTAATTATGTGTAAGGTTGAATGGAAAAGGTTACCTGTGAATAGGGAAGCTCTCGCAAAACAGAAGACATCGTCCAGTCCCTTAAAACAAGCAAAACAACGTCCACTAGACAGGCTGTTAAGAGACTCGTTTGATTTTTGTATTTAGGGTTTGCAGCTATTGCTGAATCTGTTCCAATTACCCGCGAAATAAAAATGAGCTAATAGGAAATCATAGATGGTTTTCTGTATCCGGATCTTGCAAAACTCTAGCTCATTCGTTTGCATACATTTCATACATTATTAATAAATTTATGTGCGGCTTAATTGTGCTATAAAAGTCCGAGAGGAGAGGTAACCTGCAATGGTTGTACCAGCTACGCTTGCCAATTCCGCTATTACTCGGAACAAAGCATGAGCTTAATGAACCTGACGGTTGAAGAGTGAGCTTTCTTATTTTAAAGCAAGACGGTGAATTGGATTTTTTTTCTATGAACACAAATACCCGCCCCATTACTCCCCATTACTTATAGGCCTACAGCAAGTGCGTCAAATAAACAATGGTCGACATACATTTATTAGTGCCTGAATTTTTTTTTAAGCAAACTCTTTGTTTCCAAGTCTGGTTATTTGTATCGTTCCGTTTCAAATTAGTCTATCTAAAACAATATCAACTAACAAAGTATTTAGAAGAGATCGCAGCTTTTGATTTGAAACGGCGCTTCTCCTACGTAGATCACAATTGCATAGCTTGTTTATGAAACACCATAGACAAAATGAGTTTTATGGTTTTACATATACAAGTACACAAGGTGGGGCATCTAAATACAAACTTTGAGAGCCGATTTTCCAGCGAACGTTTTCCGTATCTCCATGGCGGTTACATTTACTCAACGTGATCGCTATCCACCGTGATGATGGTTCGAATCCGCTCTTTTGCCATTTTCCTTGCCTAATAGACAAATATTTCTTTTAATAGTAACCGTTCGTCAAGCGATATCGATGAATGTGGACTCTGGTTGAGGTTACTGAGGGGAACACATACAGAAAATTTCAGCGGGATTAAATCTTGGGCTCACGGCAGCCTAGAGGTCTCAAACAACCAAGGAACCCAATAGGTAGAATAAGGCGTACATAGTCTCAAAAAACCAACCGTTAAAGCTTATCTGGCCGATGCAGTTGATATTCTGCTTCTTAAGTCGCCGCTAATTTCCAAGCGTGACTACAGAGCCATTTTGATGAAGTTTTGACTCCTTTGAATCTAAGCTCTATTGAGGATTTTCAGGTCTGTCTTGTAGAAATCCTAAATGTTTCGCGAGCTGTACAAAAACTGGCAATAACGGACACTCCCGATTTTGACCGAAAAGGAAGCTTTTGACACTTTGCTTATCTTGCGATATCCAAGCGTATCACCAGCAGGCTGTGAGCATATAATATTCTTTTGCCGGTCAACTAATCCCTAGTCGTCAGTGGTCAGTGGATCTCGTCACTGGTCGAAATTTGGCGCCAGCGGCCGAGTTCTTGTTGCGTGGAGCTACGCTTTACCGTTAAGAAGCGCGAGGTTTCAATCAATCGTTTGAACTAACGGTGTACGTTCTCTGTCATCAAGGGCACCCGGGTTCAATAAATGCCGTCCACTAATTACTTCCTTTACTTATCCAAACATGAATGAGTAAAGTTTGCGGAATCTGCCGAAGCTCGATCCGAGGCACGAACGTCGACAGTCCCAGATGCTCCTAGGCACAAAGCCGTTCGAACTGCTCAAACTGCTGGTTCAAAGCCGTATTGCCCGATCAGCCTCGAGAGTCACGGTCAATTCAACCGTTTGCTCTTGCCATTTGAAGAGAGGCCCACATCCGATATGTTTGGCGGCGGACACGGCTACCTAAAAGAACACCCATTTCACGCCCGTTGCTCCAGTTTGAGGATTCCGTATTTCTACACGTCAAAAGCTATTGTTTAGATTCGGCCCTGGATGAAGCATCAAAAAGTGGACCGGGCAATGCACAAATCGATTACAGGTGTCACGGAAACGGTATCTCACCGTCAATTTAGAGATACACGACAGGACTAACCACACATGAAGACAATCCGTCCGATAACCTGGTTAAGTGAAATGGAATCATATACTAAATATAGTTGCCAATTGCCGTCATAGATACCAGCCTCAGTTATGACATTGATATATATATATATATATGGCACTAGTTCTTGTGTACAATCTAAAGGCTTATAGTCAGTCTGTGGTTGGTTTTATAGCCGGAAGATAACTGAAATGGAGAGAATACTACTGATACTTACGGAATGAGAGAGAAACGGAGAAAAATAGAGCAAAACAATGAAGTAATTGTACGTGAGACAGTTTTATTAGCCTTTTTTTTTCTAGGCCTTAGGTTTTAATTTTTCTTATCGTGGCTTCTAGAGAAATTACATACATCAAGCTGTGAAGGTTATATGTGTATTCGTTATTTTCCTCTTCTTCGAATTATATTTACTATTATAGTGCAAATATTCTCATTTATGATATCGTTGCCGTCTTGTTAGAGATACGGTGAGCCAACTTGTCTTTTCAATAAAATAATAACTACATCCATGTTTGTGCTATATATAAAAGTGATGTTTTGCTCTTCGTTTCACCCATCTACTCCACAGGCCAGGATTTCTATTGCGAAACAGTGACCAGTGTTCTAATAGCCTTCAAATGTTGGCAAAATATAGTAACAAGCAAATGCTTATATAAAAGCCGTCTCAAATCTAACCTTCAAGCTAAAATATCGTGGGGACAGCTTGGTACGGTTGTACCTCTCTTTGAGTGCATTACTATACTGAGTAATGAGCATGTGGCCATCGCTGGTTCCTTCTAAAATCTGCGTTAGTAAAAGACAACCATGTCGTTTCATAGGCCTATTGGAGAAAAGTACAGATAAATCCAGCAAAACCCACCCCGGCCAGATCTTCTAATGCAAGCAGATTACTGATAAAAAGAAAGGACTCCGTAGATTTTTTTACACAGTTTGAATAACCGAAGGCGTTGAAAAACTTAATATATTACATAAGTTAATCGCTTTCAGAATAAAAAGGCCAAAGATGACTAGCGAAATGTCAGAAAAGCATCAGAAAAGTCGAATCGCTTTGGCATATTCGCCATAGAAGGACACTGGTCGTCTACAATGCAAAGGCCTTTTGTCCCCCGTACCTATACCAGTCGTTAATGACCAGATTACCTCAAAGCCAGGAAAAGTATTTTTATGTTAAATGGAAAAATAAATAAAAACAAGTTTTTATGTTAAATGCATGTTTCGCAAATGGCATAGTAATCACTCGAATATTCTATAAATTAAACTATAGGAAATAATACCTATCGTTAGCATCACCATCTGTTATCGTGTAAACAAAGGAGGGGCATTTGCTCATCTTCTCCCGTTCCAAATATCTTTCTATCGTATGACTTCGTTATTGAAACATTTGTCTTGAATGAGCCTCAGTCTAGAGCGTCGCATAGGCCTCAGTTCTGGAACACCCGTAGACTCTACCAAGGAAATCCTAAGTTATGCAGACTCAGCCTCGTAGCGACACGACCTTCGTATGCGGCATCGGCATCGTTGGTATACTTCTGAGGACTTTTCACCGCAGAGATACTATCTTTGTCAGAAAAATCTGTCGAAAAAAATTTTCTTTGCGCGATTTCTGCAAAATTGGCGTACCATACCACTGGGTACCGCGTCATCTTAGTATCACAAAATTACGATTCAACGCGCTTAACATTTAGATGATATGGCCGGTCCGCATTTGCGCAATGCTTCTCCTTCATCAAGCGTATATATATGGTCCGTGTATAGTCCGTGTGTCTTTGTCCAGTAAACTTTCGAATACCTAAAGCTATTACAGTAGATTTTCTAAGGCATGTTTAATCGGCTTCGCGACCCCGAAAGAGGGCTCGAGAGCTTTTAGAGCTCAAGAAACCTAATATTTTCACCGATTTAACCAGTCATAAAAAATCTTTCGAGAACATCTAAAACGCCAACTAAATCCTGTGTTGACTCTCGCCGAAATGGGCAGGAATGGTAACGCTAGGACGTAAAAACATTATGTCACTTCAAGTCAAGCTAACGCTAATGATTCCTTAATGAAACATGCTTCGGCCTTATACTATACTTTAAACATACGCTTTCACAGTAAATCTGTTGATCTTTCAAAAAGATATGTGGAAAACGCATGCAAAACAAAAGCAACGCTCCATCCAACAGGTTAATAGTATGGATAGTTAAGAAACAATTAGAGAAAATACGATTGTGGTTCTATTATTGGAGTCCTTCAATCTTATATTTTGAATCACATAGAATATCCTAATGGCCATACCGTAACGAAAGGTTACTACGTTTACCCAAATATTGCGAGAGCGTTTTTTTTTTTATATCCACTCTGAAGAACAAAGCAGTTCCTCTAATAGAAGTCAGCCTTGATATATCCTGGGCGTCTAAAGTGACATGACAATGTAGATTAACGTGGCTACCTAGGTCCCCTTTCACCTCTGGTTAACATTATTCTGATTTGATTAACCTAAGCCTCTATGCACGTGCAGTGTGTGGCCGGTAGGTAGAGGGACAATTCAATTGAAACGTATGTCACCTATTTTTCGTATCGTTAAGTTTTTTTTCTCCTGTTTAACTGTTTCTATTTAGACTGTGACTAACGAAGCAAGCGACAAGTCTTCAGCGATGTTTTCAAGCGTCGTTGAACGTCGTTGAAACGTCTAAATGAGTTACACTGATAAGGAAACAAGACCGGACGATAAGGTTAGTTTTTCTTCTGCCGGCAAGCAGTGTGTTACACCCTATACTAATCGAGGGTTTCGCTAGATCCCTATCTTACTATAATACATGTACGCACCTCATTCTTACAAACTTTTACAAGCCATTCATATAGTATTCACTATTGGAGACACTTGAACCTTCACTAACCTGTCGGGACATGTCATTGCCCTGTGAAGCATCAGATGCCCTTCTTCATTCAACGTAAACAGAAACCCAACGACGAAAAGCAGCGTTGTCGCGGTGCCGTATATCCGTCAAAATGTATCACTCACTATCAGACAGACAGCACTTCTTGCTCGTATTACTCGTACTATGATTACGTATTATGATGCAGCCTATTCTCGTTTCCTGTGGTCATTGTTGTCCACCATAGGCCCAACATCGGTATTCCAATGAGCCTGGATGTGCATCTCTTTTCTTAACACGTAAAAACGTTATAATTTGGCAATTTAATAACCTAGTCAAATTGTCGTCTTCTTTGGTCGCTTTTTATCTCACTAGTGCTTAGCTACTTCGATTTAGGCTACACTCAACGAACACAACGGCCATTTCAGCTAGATTACTATCTACTATCTCTATGCAACTATCATTGTTATTAGGGTGACGATTAATTTCTTATGAACGTTTAGCGGCTGGCGGCAGTGTTCAAGCCAGCGCGTTCTTCGAGAAGTCGCGCGATGTCTGCAGGACGTGTCCACATACGTTTCGTTGCTTTATTCTTGCAATGTCCTTCCGGTCAGTGTCGAGCAACAGGAAGTTGTCCTGCTGCTTTTATCATCGCGTAAGTAAACACAGACATGTATATTATCGAACTACTGAAACGACACTGTGGACTTTAGTGGCGGTAATGGCTGTGAAAAGCCCGATCTGACCACTTCGTTTTCTTCTAGAAAATCCCACCTTCGCAAAGAAGTTCTTTTCCACTATCCTAATCTCACCGTCGGGCTTCGCCTTTTTACTATGACTACAGAGACGTTCTTGACGTCACGGCAGCGACGATATTTACCATTCCCTTCCAGCAGGATCGTCACTGTTTGACGTGTAGTTGGCTTTAGTGAATTCATTCATCACACCATAACTGCTCTTTCGACGCAGGCTATGAGAACGCTGAACGCGAGGTGCTTGCACGATAGCTAGGTAGCCACTGGACGCATCGTCCTGAGTACAACGCCTACAAATAACTGGGTATCGAGAAGCCGAAACTATGATACGCGACGTTCCCAAGATTTTTTTCTTTCACGATGGCTTAGCCAGAGACGCTATCTGTAAAATTCAAAACTTAACCGCCGCAGGGTCGAAACACGTATGAGCATAGAGTCTAGCTAGCGACTGGATCTACAAGCGGTGCAACAGCTATTGCAGTTCCCCTCTATCTATGTTCTCTGATGCTGTAGCTGTTGGCCTTTATTGTCGTTCATCTTTCTATTCGGCAAAGCAGTAATTCGTATTCTTGGGGCTTTTTACTTTATTACCGTGCTGGTTATTGCATCATTGTACGTAAGCGTACTGGTACGGTAGCGACTCTGTTTACGGTTTCATTGTTCTTTTTTTTTTATTTCGTTGTTTTTGGGCTTGTCCCCGGCACTTCAGTTGACAGTAGCTCTGGATCGTTAAAAAATCATAGAGCAGTACTACGTAGCACAAATTTGGCAACAGTACCGCCAGAACTGATATGCGCAAGTACAAGATATCTGCAACAGGCTTCTGTGTTATCTTTAACTTTACGCTTTTCTGATGTTTGAAAGTTGTCAGATTGGCTGTATTCAGCTATCAGCTTTCTGCGCCCTTTTTCACCCATCTTCCCAGTGACCGCCAGCTGAGTGTTGGCAAACGAATCACCAATCGATGGAGACTGCTGCAACTTCCTATACGAAATCTACACTATATCGAGGGCGCAGGAGAGCGTCGATCTGCGGATTTAGGCACCTGGCAGTATTCTTTTTAGTGGTCCTCAACCAGAATACTACAGACCAGAAGCAAGGGTGATATAATTATCGGATTGACATGTAGATCTTTCCGTTCTCTTTTTTTCGGTAGGAATGTACGAGTACGTTCCGCTTATCAGGCTGTACGTACGTGCCTCTTTCGCATCCCAGTGCTTCCGTCCACTCGATAGACTAACCTACGACTCGGTTCATGCACTCACCATAGACGCACTCTGACTGCTATTTGGCTTCTTTTCTTTCGACCTCGTTCTTAATAAGGCTAGTACGAATCTTGGCTTGCACCCGTCCTTTAGCTTTCCCTCACTTCGTGTTTCTCCCTTCACTCCCCGCTGTTTCACATTAGCACTATCGCAGGCACACAGTAATCGACACTGAGCAACGGATATACGTGTACTTCTATGAGTACAACCGTAGAGTGAAGGCCGTTGATGGTTTAATCTTCGTTGCCACGGCATAACCCAGTATACGAGCTATTCTGACTGCCGCAATTGTGGTTACAGCGACTGTGGCAGAATTAATGGCAAGGCATTAGCTATCAGATTAAAGCATCGAATGCAACACGCACTGACTTACGCTACGCTGGCGTTCGCCTCCGAGTCAGGGCCCCAATCGCCGTGGCAGTAATCTCATGCGATTTCGCAATGAGGTTAGCTATTTACCGTTCTCAGTTGTACCCATCGTTTCGATCTTCGCTAAGCATACGCCTGCTCAGCCTCCGTCTCACTGTGTGTCTAAGGCCGTTGTTACTGCTGTTCGTTGAGGCCGCCAAAGAGTTCAGGGGCCATTCAGATCAACCACTTGCGTATAGTAGAGGTACACCCATTCAGGGCCTCAGCCCGTGGCGAGGACACACGCTTCTGCCCTCTCTCAAACGACTGAGGGATTTCCACTGCAGTTGAGCATAGGGCAGTTGAATGGAGAAGAATTTCTACAATTAGGCCCGCAACGCTGGAGGGCAGGACAAAGCTGATGTGTCAATAGCCGACCGTATCACTTTAGATGCTGTAGAACGTTGTTGGCCGAGGACTCGAGCTAAGGTGCGATCTCATCTGCCTAACCCCGCTCGAAGCAGTGTTAAGCCGCATATGGCAATAGTTTTGGTCGGCTTATGTGGAAATGATCGATTTGTTCGCGTGATAGCTTAGTGGGTAACGTATGTGCCCAATGCTGATCTTAGGGACACGTTGTGGTCTGGGTTCGAAGACACATGGACAGACTTCGTTTCGTCAAGGAGGCCAACCGTCTGATGGAATGTCTAATGGCAATACTGGACCTAATAGTTGAAAAATGGAGGATATGCATGATCTGTGTACGAAAATTATTCGAAGGCAGGAAACCTTTAAAGGATTGCCAGGTCACCGATTGTAGCACGGCGACGGAATTGCGTCAATACAGACAATCGGTACGACCAATAGTTGCGGGAATGGTAATGCGTACGTTAAAAAAGGAAACGAATGATGCGCAGATAGTTTTCCGCTTCAGTAAATTGCGATCTACGAAGGCAGTCTCATCGAAAAGGAGCATAAAGAACTGCTAAAAATGGAGCAGTTTGTCTTGAAGGAGCTGAGAATAGAGACATGAATCAAAAGGATGGTCGATGAATGGCGCGTGGAATAAGAGATAGATGACTGGTCCTAATCTCTGCGCCCTAATTTTGAAACTACTTCGCCTAGTCAACTTCACTTTGTGAGTCGCTGAATTAGACAGAGTCATGATCAGCGACAGAACGTAAGGATTTGACGGGTATGAATGGAAATATGACTTGAAATTAGGGTAGCTGTTGTAAAGCGCAAAAGCTGAATTCAGCTGAACGCAGAGGGGGGCGATGGCAAAATGAGGCACGAAAATCTCGTAATATATAACTAACTATACCCAAAGCTGATACTGGATGGAACAAATTGCTCTTGTTAGATTTTTATTTAACCGCTACGTGCTGTGCATTACGGCTAAAATGAAAGCCACGATGCAGAAAGCGTCGTAAAAAGAAAATTACATTGATTTAAGTAGATAATTTTTCATTTTTTTTTTTTCTCTATTCCTATTACAAGTCCGTTGAGCGTATAATCGCTCGTTCATTGTTGCAAAGTAAACTGAATGACTAAACAGAAATTTATCGACGAATAGTAAAATCTGTTTGTGTGTCTTAAAGATAGCTGTACATTACCTGAATAGTAAGGTGCTTTTTTTCTTTTCCCTTGTGCAGGTGCGGTGAGCACCATTGCTCTCATACGTCTAGTACTGAAATATTAAGAATTAACATTAGCGGCAAGTATGATTCTTACTTGGAATGAAATGTTTCAACTTCCAGCAAATTCACAAACTAAACCCATATATCTACATGTTTCCAAAGAAACAGCCAAATACTCGTTAGACTTACATGCCCGTTTGTTGAATTATGGGCTACAATGATCAAGGGTTGTTTCTGTTCAATATTAGCATCAAAAATTCAATTCTTAAGGCAGCTCGAACGAAGTTGGCTCGACCTTTTGGCAATAGTTGATTACGTACACGTGTGCACAAAAAAATCTAAAAGACCTATGTGATTACTATGGATCGGATATGACAAACTCATGATTCTGCCTAGTCAAATCTTGATTAATAATTTGTTCTGCTTGAATTAACTTTCCCTTTTACATGTTGCTTTGAAATTTGGCTAGCTGGTCTCGTCTAACAAACTTAGCAAACAGGTTGTCTTAACTAGAGGGCAATCTTGGCCCCATTTTTAAATTATCTTTGAATGGAGGATGTACAAATAACAAAAAGTTGAAATATATCTCGTGTCGTTGTTAAAGACCATCCAGAAGTTTCATGAAGACTGTTCATCTAGAGTGTAGGCGGGAGCCCTCCCCATCGATCATGGCTAGTTAAGGAGTAGCCCGTTGTTCTTTATTAGATATTAAACGCTAGAGCGATGAGACGGTGGTCTGAGCAAGACAGACAAACAAAACGTCGATTAGGACGTACTTAATGCCTAGCTATCCTATCGAATACTGTTTATCTCTAACCTTAAGATCTTCAGTGTTCTTAGCTGTGTGCTCGCGTGAAATCTTTCTCTGGATGAAATTTGGAGAAAGACGGTGCAGGTAGAGAATTGGCCAGAGAGAAAACGTTTAAGCTCGTTAATGGTCACGTCAAATTTAGACATATTCATTTAGCTAGTTTACTATTTTGTCATAGAGTCTCCTCATTACATCTTAATTTCCTGATTGCAAAACGTGTCAGCCACTAGTCGTTAGACGCATAACGGAAGCGTTTTGCATCCCCCTAAAAAATCATGTTGACACAAAGGTGTTATATAAAAACCAGCGGCGTTTGATCTGGCCATTTGTTCACTAGCAGGGTGTTGAGAAAAGGTGTTGCTTAAAGCATCTCAGTTAAGCGTTTCCATTGGATGAGTTACCTGCCTTAATGAGGTGAAACGTATTGACGTTTCACTGTTGTAAAAGCTCTGTAGCTCATGAATTTCTGAAAAATGTGATTTCCTTCACTGAATTTTTGTTTACCACAGCAGTGAGGTTCTGGCGTGATTTTTGAGTTTTTGTCACGCGAACGCTGTCGTTTGTCAGTCTGTATTAGCCTTTTATGTTCTACGATGTAAGCATGACGAGAAATACGCACGTTTGATCAATTGTATACTACGCTACAAAGAAGGCTTCATTACGCTACGAGTCCATCGGGTGAAAATGAAGTTCAATATAGCCCTGGACGACACGGATGAGAAAGAGCTTTTACTCTATATTTGAAACTTATTTACAAGTTGTGTACAGTAAACTCGGCAGATTTCCATATAGCGAGTATGTTTATAAATAGGTTCATGAGAACCTATGAGTACGACTGGTACAGCCGATTAGGTACGTCAGGTACGCATGCCATTTATCTATGCAATCTTCGCAGTATATTCAGACCTCACAGGGACCTAGCTCGTTTTTTCTCATGAAGTTTTTTTGGTACTACGATTAGAAAAGATTGCCTCATTTATTTGCTAGGTAAGTAGACATCGTGTATTACTACAGGAACAGAACTAACGGTGGAAGCAGAAGGTATGCTATATGTTAGAACAGCAAAAGAAAACGAGGCGTGAGGACGTCGTGGTTGAAGACTTGAGCACGGTCAGTCCAAAAAAGAATTATTGTATTATCTGGCGTCTATGTATTATACCGCCTAAGTGATGGTTGAGTATGATACCGCTCAAGCACGCGCTATATAAGTGAGCTAAGTGTATACCATGCACTTAAACATAATTAACTTGATACATGAAGTAACAGGGGCAAGTAAAAAAAGAGAAAATGTAAGCACTGAAATAGCGCAATACAGGTGATTCGATAGTGGCTGGGAGGATCGATGGAAAAGGTCAGTAGAAAACCGTCGCTTTAGGCCTGTCTAGAAAACGTGTATCGACACTGATTAAATTGTAATCGTGATGGCAATAACTTGCGTTATCGCAGAACAGTGTCGCTGTAGGTAATTGAAATTTGCAATCATTTTAGCAGAACGAGTTGAAACATATTGGCAACGGCGTAGGAAATGACACATAATAGTTATATAGATGACAGTGTCTCGAAAAGCGGCACAATATAGTCGAGAATGTTTTTCACGCTTCTAAAGCAAACGTAGCGAATCCTTAAACAGAGATATGACGCTTCTCACCAGTTTCAGTTAAATCTTTCGAGCTATTTTCACGTCTGGTAGCGTCCTTAAACCTACGATCAGGCGGCTCCTCGCTGCTCTGTCAGGGTACAATGGTCGAAGCACAAATTTCTTCGGCTTACAATTGTATCTGACGTTCCGACTGATCGAGCAAAGCGCACTCGGAACTGGCGTCCTGATCAAATTATAGAACTAAGAAAACAAATAAATGAATTAAAAAACGGTGCCATTTCCCCTTTTAAGGGAATACGTCGCTCTGAAAAAGTGTAGCTGCTTGCGAATTACGTACTGCAAATTTGTAAGTACACTAAACTGTTCCGAGATATTCTATTTGCATAGTATTCAGCGGTACTGTTTTGTCATGCAGACGAAATGTTCACCTGTGACATGCAGACGAACACGACTAGGACCGCTGATCTGATCTGATCTGATCTGATAAATTATGATGAGCTGTACGGCAATAAAGTCTGCGCACACGTTTCGGTTTAAAAGAGTTACATCATATAACTGAATAACCCTAAAAATTTCAAAAGACAGCATCATGAATCTTGGATCTGAACCGCTATACGAAATTGCGATATATCTCTGAAAAGAGCTTACGTATATGCAATGAAGACAACTCAAGCTACTCTCTTGCCCTGACGCATGAGGTATGCCTCTAAGGCTAGCTTTTGAAGCAAGTTTTGTTCACGGGGCAGATAAAACGACTAGTACAACACTTCATGATGGGCCTAAAATCGAACGGAAGCAAGGCTTTCTAATAGGGAACCTAATAGTTACTCGAATCTGCTACGCGGCTCTAGTTCCAAAAGACTGATGGGAATGTTTGCAGAAGCTATCCGAATGCTTAAATAGGCGCGACGAAATAGGCCATCAGACATGTTTTAGAAATCTTCCGCGTGAAAAAACTTTTCCCACTCTTACTACAGCACTGAATCACGGAAAATGCTAGCCGGGGACGCGTTCGGCAGAACCGCTAACTCAAACACCTTTAAACCTCAAAAAATAGAGGGTATCAAGGATAATAGAGCACGCCAACACAGGACAAGGGTACGTAAAAGCGCGTTTCCTCTCACCTTAAAGCTTTCACAAATAGCATACGCTTTATAAGCATTTGGCGACTAGAATCTATCTAAACGGTTAAGTCACGTTATTCTTAATTGGGTCACATTTGATCAATCTCTACACAGTATATTAACTCTACACTAGAAGATTCTACATTTAGTAGTGAACATGAATTTTCATATTTATGGCAGATTCACATATGCTCTATCTCTATACAGATATGCTTGCAGGAAATAATAGCATACTCCGGTCGACTTCTCCGATTCGAATAACCCCACTCACCATAACCAGCCGGGGCGGCAACCCTTCCTGTATACTTCCGCAGTGGTTCAAAATCCATCATGGTTTTATATCGCTGGGTTTAGATAATGCCTGTGACAATTGATTGGAAATTGTTGACGAGCAGCGATAGCGGCCTCCATCAGTGATTCTGTCAAACGTAAAATGCCAGCCATCTAGTCATAACACGTACGCCAGCTAGAAGCTAGCGGAGGTGGTATCCGTATTGGTCTTTATGGTATTAACATGGAATCATTTATTGGGTAACATTTAACGGCGATACCTGGGTCGTTTATGTAGCTGCGAGTTTTAATTCGAGTTTACCCGTGCATGACTGGAGCCGTCTAGCGGGAATAAAATTGTTGCCCCTAGAATTGAGTTTGTTCCATTAAAGTTATTCTTATTCGGCAGAAGCGAACGATATGTAGAGTGATGTAGAGTATGTAGAGTAATTTTCTAGTTACTTCTATATAGGACTACTGAACTGGGTTTCATAAAGGTAAGGTAGGAAACACGATGCGATGAAATTAGCTAAGGCTGCTCTAGATCGTTCGCCGTTTTTTCATTACAGGGCCTACTCTGTAGAGTTACAGAGTGCTAAAGTAAGCAATAAATAATAGTAGCTATTAACTTGTTGGAGTAGGACGAGCCCGTGCAATGCAAAGCACAACTTGCTACATGCTGTTGGCTGATACTGGACTAGAATATGTGCTCCCGAAGACCTCACGCTCTGATTATATTTTTTAGCAAACTACTGAACGATTTCTAAACTATGGTTGGAACATTATATGATCTAGAACCAACTTTTGCCCCATTGTTATGTTTCTTTAGCTCTTGTAATTAGTTATGATTCTGGCTATCACTACTGATCTACGTATTAACTTGGAATAAAAGTTCTTGCGCTTTTTAAAAAGAACTTCCCGTTCTCATTTTTCCTCGCTTATTATTTGCTTCTAATATACCGTTTGAAAGTGCTCTTCGTACTGCATCAGCGCGGGGTAGCGGTATTGCTATATGCGTGCAATTTCAATCTAAAAGAACTCCTCAATGATGAGTGTTTCTGGTGACAAAAATGTATTTCCAATACCTGTTGTATTATATATTCTGTCGAGGCCAAAACGCTACCGAAACGTTTGCCTGTCTACAGTGACGACGCTAGAAGATCTCTTCAAAAATGGTTTACCAAATTTTAAAACGGTATCCGAGGCCTAGAGGATGTTTCTCGCTCTGGCCGACCGTCTGAGGTTGACGACGACGATCATTTGAAAGGACTCCTGAAAAAAAAACGGCTGACAGATAATTTGGGCGCTCGATCAAAAGATGCGTTACAGCCACACGGCCGTCATCAATCAGCAGAAGTTTTTTGAGTTTACACAGGAACTTGTCGTCTGAGTACCTCATGAATTTTCTAATTCTAACAAAAAATGACGGCTTGACATTGTATCGCAACATCTTGTTCGGTATCGAGCGTCACACAATCACAAGACCGATTTTTACATAGATTTGTCACCGGTTATGAGAACAACACATGCACGTTAGCATGAAACGAAGATCGGAACGGGTGGCTACAGAAGAGAAGACAAGAACCAGAGTCCAATCGGATTTTCATCTATCATTTTGCTGTTAGTGAGGGTATTGCTCTTAACAAACCAAACAGTTGACTGGTACGTTTATTCTTGCCATTATTATTATTTGACCAAGTCATTTAGGCCATTAGACCAAGGGGCTATTTCAGGGAAAAGATTTGACAAATGACGTCAGCTTATCCTGCATTAATCGACGATGCGAGGCGACACATGGTATATAAGCCTTCCTGGACGTGGAATGACGAAATTTTGTTGCCAGAGCATGGGGCGACGGATTCTCACTTTTTTGTTTTACCTGACGATCATTCTCATAGACTTATTTTCGACGCGGACTAGATCGCGGATGAAACCCGCTACCTTCCGCCAGGACAGCATACATCGTCTGGTGAAAAGATGTGAAGAAATCGCAAAAAAAAATGATGGTGCGTGCACGGCATGGCAATTCGTGGCACAGAAATTAAAAACATAGTGTATATACAATACTTTCTGCTTGTTAAGAGCAAAAAGTAAACAATTCTTATAATTATCTATCCAGTCTATCTAATAATCATGCATGGTACTGGTTGCTGATGGTTGTGTGACTGAATTTATTACAGATCATTTCGCATAGCTAGATTTTTAATATATATTTAAATATATAAAACTAATTGCCTCATATGTAGATGGTTCAACTGGCAGACATGGCTCACGAATAGAGCACGAAGTTTTTAATTTGGTTTCAGCTGAAGGACAATTGAATCTATGAACTATAATCTCTGTGCACACATGGCCACTGCCGCAAAGTTCTAGTTCTGAGACTTTCGAGAGCGCTCGAGACAGTCCTTTCAGCGAGCTAAGCAATGCAAGTTAAATAAATAAGGGTTAACTTACCGTGCGACTGGACAACCTTAGAGTATTTTGGCAATCCCTCTTCCCTTCTGTGAGGAGCTCGCCAGCGCCGACTGGAGGCGCTTTCGAGAACTGGAACCGCTTTAGGACCTTAATGTAACATGGGATTCAACTGTCGTCCCACATAGTTACGAATGGGTATCTTGTGCATTCGGTACGCCTGACGAACGAGCGCTTGTATTGGTGAGCAGACATTTATTCAGCCGGTACAAATAAAGTATTTACTTTAATAAAGCATAAAAGTACTAGTATAGAAATGATGACAATAGGTTTTTAAATGGTATGAGGCTAGGCCTGATCTGAATTTTGGCCCGTGCTATACGAATATTCTCGTATAAACCAAAGCCTTCACTTCCTCCTACATGAGATTAATAGGACAAGAAAAATGCGAAGTTGAAAAGATATGGCAGCCTCGGTGCTTTACCATTTTAAACGGAACAGGTTCAATTTAAAAATGAGAGAATTTTGTACAAGAAACATTAATATAATATACGTAACCTTTCCATCAATAGTGCTAACAGTAAAACGGTATTTCGGAGCGCGTAAGCAGAATGGCATAAATTCGAAAAGGCTTTTAAAGAGGCCAGCCCCTTTGCCGTTCATAGTAAACACGGATGATTTTCCCTAATGGATATAAAAGTACAAACAGCTATACACTATATATACGCAGGTACTATGTTTGGCTTTAATAAGGGAAGTCACAGCAGCGTAACGAGCAACACTCGTTTTAAGAGAAAGATTCGAGTAGAGCATGGTCAAGTATGAACGAAAATGCAGTGAACACATGTTCGTATCAAAGGGCTAAAGGACCAATCGCCAAATTCAGAAACAAGGCTCTTCCAAACAAAACAACCCTGGACAGCATGTATCTGCGAAATTTTGTAGCACGATTAGTCAGAATCAAGATAGAAAGAACCAGTCAATACGCGAAAATTAAATTCTGTTTCTAAACGGCTCTCAGGTTCATGTGGTCTCGTCACGAGATACTTTTTTCCCTGAGTCAAGCAGTCGGCACCGTGGACCAAACGAATCGCAAATAATCTATCACTATCCATGGAAACCATAACGAACTAAATTTCGACGGTTCATGTAAGCCTGTATACATGCGTAGGTGTACCTATACGTGGATGGCCTGCATTGAGATGATAGCTCTACGACACCCTAACTAGGCCACGCTTCGACGCAGTAACAGCGTATACGATGGTAATAGCGGGTTGCGGTTGCCCTGCGCGCATACAAATATACAGCTGGCTGTAAAGAGAGAAAATCTGTCAAGAGAGACTCAATGCCAGCTGCGTCCTGCGCGCTGTTAAGATGCTGTGGTATAGCTATTCGACTCTGTGCTATAGTATCTATGCCTACGGGGCGACCACACGACCCGCACTTCTGTTAGGCCGCTTTCGTTTTATGCGACAATTGTCCACCACAGATAGGCATGTCTGATAGTTGTATCGGACACCGATGCTCATGTATACAGATAGAGAAATGCGGAATAAAGGATCCCATTATAGAAGAGACTATGTGCGTGTATCCCAATAGGTGTAGTGTATTGCGTCGTAGCTCAATGTTGTCGATGTGTAGCGCGAGCGGCTATTTTTTTTTACCAAAATCTGTCAAAAAGTACAATGTACGTTGTTGAATGGTTCACAATGGAACTACTTTATTCCATACGAGAGCTGCGACTATACGACCGTGACGGTTCGACATCGTTCGTTATTCTCGATCGTATGGGAAATACTTAATGGTAACACCAAGCAGCGAAGCGGCCTGATTAGAAAAAAAACCTTCCATGCTTAACGTTGTTGATCTTAGCGTCGATTTTTCAGGAAGAAAATCTTTTTTAGGCCAAACGTCTAAAGGCATCGATAGGCAAATGCGTGTGACTGTGGGTGTCATCGCACTCGCTTCCATCTGGCAGATCGGTTCTAATTTGTGTATCGCGAACAAATCGGATACAACATAAACGGATCCTTCTGTCTTCACGCTATAATCGTATAGAATTGACGTTTAAATCCGGCCTCGGTCGAATTTCTGTATGTTTTATTTGCATAGAACTTACAATCAATACACACCAATTGTACTATTGTGCTTTCATAACTATGTCCTTCGAAAAATTCGACAAATAATTATAATGGCTTTAAGTGAAATTTTTCGTTTTTTTGCGAAAAGAAGTTGTCTTGATATGTTCCGCGGAAGCAAGGTCGAAGGCTAATCTTGATCAAACTATTTCTAGTCAACTTCGATGTCGGGCTGATAAGTGCGAAGAGCCTATCGCTTGGGGCCTTGATTATGACATATATGCCAACAAAACATCATAGTATTGAAGAATATCACGCACACTAATGCCTTCCTTCGCTGAACGTACTATTGACTAGAGCTGTCACCCTGTTACGCCGTACGATTGCGATCTTGAGGGACAGTTTTAGCTATTGATACCGCTCGCCTGTGTGAACTGCATCCCTGTATCCTAAACGAAGTAAGAGGGATTATCCTGTTACATACGACAAGCTTGCTGCTTCAACGATGATTCCATTAGGTAAGAAAAAGTGATGATTGATGAGCAATGCCCGAGACATGTCTTCGTGCATTGCAGTCCTGAGTCTCCTGGATGGACTGCGCCTTGAAGCGGTCAATAACAACGTTAGCCGTATTACCTATTTAGTTGACGATTTTTTTTGTATTTTTCCAGACTGTTAAACTCGGCCACTTGTTCACGTAAGATCACTGTAGATGATAAACGAACGAAAAACATCCCCCAACCTAATCATGTCGTCCGGGCCATATACTTTATTAGTGGAGAAGTAGGACAATGGGCCTGGATTTTTCATCGGAGGAATTAGTGTTTTAAAAGAGGCGGCCGTAAGTGGACACGCGTCTCCTATCCATGAAATAAGATTTATATAAATGAGTTCCATTATTGACCTCTTTCCATTATTAGGCCTCTTTTACGGTTGTCCTTGCGTTCTTCTTCCTTTTAAAGAATAATAAGATACAAGGTTTTCTCTAGATGCGTTCTCTTAAGAAGTTACTAAGCAGATTCTAAACCTATTGAGTGTATCGATGTGGTACATAGCTCGGTGACGAATGCAGGATGCAATTTTTATGAAGGACAAAGTTCCCTCGCTCATGCCAACAGTTGAGTTTCATAGTCACCTTTGGCTGGACGTCAACGGTTCGCTTATATCTTCGTGAGTAACCATCCCCGTTTTTAGTTACGCTAGCCACTGTTTTTCTATAGAATTAATTTTCGTTAGTTTTCAAAAGATTAAGAAACGCGCTGCTGTCTCAGTGAACTTCTGCAGCCATTAATTTTTACGTAAATACATCTATCTGCGAATACTGGTAGAGCCAAGATGTGGATAGTATCTTATTGGCTATTCGCATCACCGTAACCTCTATAGACGTCAGAGGTGACTATACAACACCATGTAGGGGTTGAGCGGATCTTTTTGTATCTCAAAAAAAAAAATAGTAGTAACGCCGCGGTATGGACAAATAGCCGGATACACTGGCACCGTATAGGTACTATCTGTAGTAAGTAATGATAAAAAGTTTTATTATAACGTGGTCAATTGGATCGTTACAAATTCTCTCGCTTTGAAAACAGTTGAGGTAATATAACTAGATGCTGCCCGCTCCTAACATATAATGATCATTGAGCAGATCAATACAACGCGTATCGGGTCCGAGCTTTCCCGCTACCGCAGAACACGTTAACAACGAATAAACGTATAGGCGTGACTGAAGTTTTGCTTGAGAATTTCACGTTTACGTCATTTACCGTCTCATGTCACAAATACTCGAATAGACAGAGGGATTTTTGGCTTGTGCAATCGTTACATAGTTTGTTTAAATATGGAAGGATATTTTCGGCTCGCTTAATGTTCGAGACGAAGCCTGTAATTTTTTCCCGATACGCTTACGTGACTCTGCGATGAAAGTTTGCCACTTATAGAGACACCTATCTAGGTAGAACAGCAACAAGCAAGTATATCTCCATTTATTTAGTATTCATTAACTAGCTAGTGAATCGAGACAAGCGAGAGTGCTTGTTGTGGGTTATTACGACCATCAAAAATCTAACAGTTCTCATTAAAATAACAAATTCCACGTATGTGTTTAGTAGATGCTAAACTAGGATCGAAGGAACATGGGTCTCCCATTTCTGCTTACCTAGAAATACGATTTGATCGTGATCAGGTGACCGAGTACGCCCATTGGTCCACGACTGTGCTATGAGCAAACAGCTGAATGCAGACGGATGCTCAAACATGAGACTAAGACCAACATTTCCGGCTGTTGTTATTCCACACGAAATATTCTTGTATAAATTTCGTCTGCTGGCGCCTCATTTCCGGATGGTGGGATTATATCACACGTGCGCATTAGGGAGTCGCCGTTGCTTAGTAAGGCACGACCAATATATAGATTTTTGCTCCTTAGCCGACCTTCTCGGTCTAACAACGTTTATAATTTTCGACTTTCAAGTCTGGATTATACGATGTGTGCTTACCTGCGCCAAATACAACTAAACGATATGTTAGCATTAACGCGAATACAAACATAACAATACGAAGTTGATAAGCGATCTGAGCTCATAAATACCTATATGATGAAGCGATCTCAAGGTGCCCTAACGGACTTCCCTTTATTAGAAGGAAAAAGAATCGAAATGCTCCTATAGATTGGGTTAATTCATTTGGCAGAATGTGTCAGGAAATATTGAATTCGATTTGTGATTGAGTGACGCGTATTGTGTATATAGCAGCCATAGTATCATATCTGACTGTGACTGATCCAACGAAGATATTGCTATCTTATTGTAGAGGCTGGAATCTGCCAGAGGTTGTTGCCATGAGCTGCAGGATATCACAATGCGCTCACTCCAGAAGCAAGGTTATTATGGGAGAACATGCGTCTTTCTTAACTGTAGTAAGTATATTTCGTATAATAATATTACAAGGTAAATATATTTATTCCCTATCTTAACTTAGTTTGATAATGGGGACAAAATGAGGTTCCGAAGTATTTTTGAATAGATAATTCAGTTCGAACATCTACAAATCATCATATCTGCCTTCGAATATGCTTAATAATTGATTTAATCTTGAACCTTAATAATAATAAAAAATAGTAATCATCACGGATTTTATGTACAAGTATCGCCAGATCATCGCCACCGACTCGCTAATTTCACTAAATGCCTCCAATGTAAAAAGGTTTTCATATAATTGTGATCTGGTGCATGGAAAGGGTCGATATTTTGTCTCAAGGTCTGTACCTTTTCGAGGATATCCTTGGTCCCATTTAAATCCATAATGGCACAACAGTGCAACATGCGCTGAGACCATTTTATCTCACTCTAATTTATTTTTGGTCACAGAAACTCATCATGGAATCGGTGGTAAGCCATCTCAATATGTTCCTTTTTGAAGCAGTGCGTGAGCTAGAAGTTCTAAACTCTACGCGAGAGAAGTACAGCTTTGCATAAAAAAAAAAATATATATATAATAAAAAAACAACGTTCTGAATAGGGAGAGGAACAGAACTTACAGCCCCAAAACCCTTTCTAAGTAGTCTTTTATAGACTAAAAAAGCTATCGGCTTCGAACTGCCACGGCTGTCTATTTACCTACGACGAGGCCGTGTCGGCTCGACGCTCGTACTTCATAGCTGGGATATTACACCTAAGCAAAAGTCAAAATACAAGTTATAAGTACGCTGGAATAAAGTTAAAATATTTTAATTTATCAATAAAATAGAAGGCACTGCCCAAATTCAATCTTATACTTTAACCTAATTAAATTATCAAAGGGCAACCGCGTTAGCTGCCACTACTGTTTTACTGTGTCAAACAAACATGACTAAACTATACAAACGAATGTTTGTTTCTTTGCTTTGAACCTGTTGTATCTCACGCCCGAGATATGATGATTCATCTCTATAATTTATCTATCTCACTCGCAGAAGCTCAAGGCAAACCTCATCTAAAGCAGCGGACGGTGACGTATGATTTATTCCACATTTAAAAAATATATAAATAGGAAGATCGTACTCGGCGTCAAATGCCTGTGTTTACTGGCAGAGATGATGGCATGTTTAAGTTTCCAAGGGCGACACTCCGGGTGAATCTTCAAGCTTCTCTTTTTGAACAACATATGATCTGCTGACCATGTTGCTTTTCGGTTTGGTGTAGTCCTTTATCCCGCCAGTGAACCAACTTTTATACTGATGCTCGAAAATCAAATGATTAAGTTATGATGTTCTCTTGTTACCTAAAATACTATTGTTTTTCTTCTAACCTAGCAAAATATTTTTGGGACTTGTAATATATATTTCCATATGATTAAGTTCCGTGACAAAAAGTCAAGCCACGTTCATGCAATGGTCAGCAAAGGCGTTTATTTCATATTATAAGGACGCTTTTGGGCAGCGTGTTTCCTAGGTAGAGTCTTTATCAGTTATCTATGATGATTATTTATCAGTACCTATGACAGACATTTTTCAATTATATTACTACCAAATTTGAATTTTGGAAATAACGAGCTTTTTTAAAACAATTTTTTAGGCGTTTCATCAGTTGCGACAACAGCCCAAGTATTTTGCTTCACATCAACGAGATGCGTGCATTTCCGAACCTTTATCACGTCTGCACCTAGCAACACCTACAACGATAGGACGAAGAAACGTAAACGTTTAAGGATAGGAAGTTTGAAGCACTTATAGTTTTGGAACAATGGACAAAATGCGGTTATGAGTTATCCAGAATACCAACAAATGACATATGGCTCTGCCTGTGCTGTAACAAGCGAAAGAGGACAAGACTTGTCTATGATGTAGGGAAAGCAAGGTAGGTTGACAAAGTAATTTTTCAATTAAGGCCTAACCTTCTTAAAGTTCGGAGAAAAGTAGGTTCACAAGTTGATACAAATGCTGCCTTAGCCTGGAAAGCGACTTTCCCCAATTGTAAGCACTTGCATTCCTTTTACTGTATGTAGAAGCTTAATTAAACATTATCAAACATATTCTAACGAGCCCTTGATGTTATGGGATTACGCTTTCGTTGAGCCGCATTTATGACTACGTCTTCTTCTCATTCCTGCCAACCCGAAAAGTAGTTTACCTATCTGCATGCCTCCGTCTATATACTTTTAGTCAGAATCGGGCTGACACTTTCTTTTATACCCATTAAACATGGACAATCCTAATTATTTGTTGAAAGCTTCGCATACTTACCGTGTCTTTTTTGTTTATTTACTATTAACTGAAAACAATTCCACTCTCACGCAGATAAGGCGAAACAACAAAGTTTTTCGTCACCACTCAAATCCTTTTTGTAAATTGTGCTTTACGTCTTATTTTGAATTTGGCAAATTTCATCTTAACAAATATTCAACTGAAACTAGCCCGTTGCGGATGCCGGTTAGTTGACTGGTCTAATGATGGACTTTGGTAAAACTGTAGAAGATTAGGGGATGGGTCGATATAGGGAGAGCACTTTCCAATAAAAAGAGTTCTTTCATTGAAGTGGGAGTGAATAAAAAGATGTCTTTCACTACAAAAGAAAGAATGAACGAACCTATAGACACAATTGACGCAAAACTTCAATGATGACATCTCGAAATGCATTGAGATATAAGATCAGCCAACTACTTCAATTCGCTTCATTGAAATAAACTGACAGCACTTATGGGTATCTCATGAGAATGAAATCTTGGGTTGTCTATTTTTATCCATGAGCAAAGTACCCACTCCTGAATTAAGGTCAAGGTGTGTGCGCCTGTGCCCGATGTTTTTCTTAGTAAACCCGGTATTTAAAATTCTCCCTCTTAACGTGAAAGCCTACGATGGAACAAGTTTTTACCGATTGTTTATAGCATGTGTGCGCGCGTATTTCGTACAAATGGAATAGTCTCATAACTGCAAACGCTGTTACATGCACCCCTTGGTATCATATGTCTTGAACCTATTTAATTCCACTCTGCAATCTGCAAGACTGAATTCTGCACAAAAAACTATGGAAAGCGGCTCATTTTCTCTATTTGACGGTTGCCATAAATAAGTTTACCTATGGAATGAGCACTCAGCGGAAAGATGATCAATTTAAAAGCTGACGTGGTGCAGGGCAGTGAAACCATGTTTAGGTTACTCGCTTTCCTTCGAAAAACGTACCGGCATCGAACCGCCTTTGCTACTGCTGCTGCTGCTGATGCTTGTTGGTGTATAACGCCGCAATTCGAAAGGCATGTATGGCAGACTAAAGCCATAAAGCAGATGGCCCTCCTATCCAGAAGATGATCTAAATTTGCGGATGAATAGTTGACCGAGATATGTTGTAAAGCCAGCTTATATTTGGGCATGAGAGTTGAAGCTGTTAACATCCAGGCGAAAGTCGTAGATTACACTATCATTGGGGAATGATGTAGTTGTGTTTAAGGCAGGATAGAGGAAACAATAGGTCGTTTGAAACACGGCAGTCTCCAGGATACGTCAATATCGCTGTGACTGCACCGTATGGATTGAGCACGACGTAGATGATAAGAGCTTAAGCGGAAGTTGAACATTGCCTCCAGTATACCTATTTATGATGTAACAGTGTGTAGAATATTGTGTGCCCTGTTCAACGCTGCAGTGCTACTTATTAGGATTGATCTGCTGGTAGAACCCGCATTTTAGGATAACCTTGTGTAATTCGTTTCCAGCCTGTAGCTTACTAGTGCCAGATAAAATAATAAAGTTAATATATATGAACGTTGGATGCACTTTAAATATTAAAAATACGAGTACATAAAAAATTGACTAGTTCGAAAAAACGCATACAACTAAAGTGCGATAAATTCCGCCTAGGTCAGCGAGTTTCCCGGAAGGCCGGTTCAGGCCTTGGCAGTAGCGCCCTAACGAAGGATCGGGCGGGTGTTGCTGGACCCCTACCGAGCGCGTTACCAGGTAACGGATAGGGGAATGCCTATTAGATATGATGGGTACCGGTAAACGATATCCGGCGCGGACCAAAGCCAGTCCTTAGGGAAATCCTCACCGTTTACTTTACCCCGGCGTGAAACGGAAACAGTGGGCCCTCGAGGACTCTCGCGGCCGGGAAAAGCCAAGTCATATGAGGCTTCAACGACCTGAAGAGCAGGAGAACAGTGACAGGAAGTTGGAGGATCGGAAAGCCGGAGGAAATATGACAAATCCCATGATAAAACTGTGAGACACTGACAGGGTGGCAGATAGTATAGGGACCCGGGTGTCCAGCCAACACCACCTGGCTGTCCTATCATCTGACCGAAAATCCCGTTATTGTTGCAGTGCTGGATGGCGACCCGATGGGATCCCGCAGCAATATTCGGGGAGCATTGCTGAAGCCACACGTGAGAAACCTCACCTAGTGATAAAGATACGTCAGAATGCCTATGGCTTGAACGACCGACGCTATATGTGATCCAGGAGCCGATTAAGATACAAAGGACTCAGAACACGGAAAATAAGACAAAAATAAATGCCGATATCACAGTGCCACTGGCAGGCGGGGCTCCCAGCTCAAGAAGAACCTATGCACATGAGGAAAAGGAACAAGGGAGAAACCGAGAAGTGGAAGGGAAAGACTCCTCCAAAAAAACTTCTCTGAATGAAAGGACGCCAGCAAGACCAAGACAGGCAACCGATAAGGACGGTACAGGGGAACAGGCTAGACCAAATTCAAAGGCTCGTTCAGGAGAACTCCAAAAGTAGGTACAAAGGATCGAAGTACAAGACAAGGAAGAGATGCAAATAAATTACGAGGGGGCAACCCCGTCTAAAATACAAGAACAAGCACACTCAAGGAAAAGAACGATGGAAGAAGTGGTCTCACCAAATAACATGGAGGAGATAAATCCATCGGATAAAAGGTGAAAGGAGACTAAAGAGGAAATATTGATAGAATCCAGAAGTGTAGACGAGGCCATTGATACAGTGAAAAAGACTCTCTGGAATCCTAGAAATTTTATGCGACAAGCACAGGGTCACACCTTGTGACATCAAGGAAAATGCTAGACAACTAACCAGAGCGGCCAGAACCTTGGTTAGAACAGAGGTGCTGAGGACGAAGGCCGAGCTTAAGCGACGAGGAAGACTGAAGGAACAAGACGCTACGACGCTAGAGGAATTAGGGCTACATGATGCACAAGATAGACAGAGGGGAACGGAGGACGCAAAAATATACAGGGAAAACAGAGAAGGCCACCTTTGCAATGGATGCAATAAAATAGTGGAAAAAGAACGTCTACAAGAGATTAGGGACGCAAAGATAGAGGCGGAAATAGCCGCAGCAAAAAGAGAAGAAGACCTTAAGCTAGTGGCAAGGAAGGGATAGTCCCAAAGAGCCTTTAAATGTGTTAACACAACAAAAGAAAGTGTCCTTGCTATCAGAGACACAAGCGCTATAATAATTGAAAAGGGCCTTGAGAGGGACCAAAAGCTGTTGAAACAACTAAGTGCTCAAATCCATGGAGCTAAAAAGGCAGCAAAATTGACAACCGATAGTGTTGCAATATTCACGAGCAGCAATTCCTGCAACCTTATGTCAGGGGAAGCGGATGGGGATGAAATATCTGAGGATGCAACCAGGAAAATACTAGTAGGTATGATTAACAAAGAAGGGACAGAAGAGGGTCTGATAAAAATAACCAAAAAAGTTTTCAAAGCCATAAAGGAAGAAAGAGGACAAAAAATCACGCGCAATACAAGTGATCGATCAAGCAGACCATGATTCAGGCCATCACGAAACTACTCGAAGTGTATAGTAAATATTTTGGGTGTGAAATGAAGCTATGCAAAAAACAAACGGAGGGTCCGCAACTCCAAAGCATGAAAACAACCAGAAGAAGAAAGAACCGATGGCAAAAGGGAAACAATAAGAGGAGACCTCAACAATAAGGGTAAAAACAGGGGGAAACAGATCCTACAGTGAGGTATTGGCGGGATTACGCACGAAACTAAGACCTACAAAAATCGACGGGAAAACTGGGATCTCGCAAGGTGCAGGAGAAGATGTACTGTTGAGGGTACGGGATCAAATAAAAGATGAAGCCCTAAAAATCGCCAGCATCCTCAAAAGCGAGGAGGACATGGAACCAAACGTGTGTATAAAGCCAAATCTGTGTACTATGGTCGTATGGGATGTGGATCCTCTAGCTGTGGGAAGCAGAATAGCGAATAACATAAAAAAACGCATTGAGATTGCCGACAAGCACATAAATAACAGTCAGGGACCTTCGACAGTCACGAGACAGTTGGTACTCACTGATACAAGTACCAACCGCACTGGCAAAGAGCATAAAAGACAACAGTAGTGTAAATGGAGTCCTACAAATGCAAGATAAAGGACTGGGTCAGGATACCGAACTCCTTCAGATGCCAGAAAGAAGGCCATAAAGCCTATTAGTGCAAGGAAAAAGTCAAAGCAGAAGGAATACGATGCTTCCACTGCGGGAATACAGGACATCCAGCCAATAGCTGTGACAGGCGGACCCCTTATCGCCATGAATGCAGATTGACGGCCATAGAGCCACATCAATGCAATGCCCCAAATATAAAACACTAGTGGATCGAGCTCGAGGTAGACGGAAAGGAGAGAGTAGGACAACGACAAAGCCCCCTCTTCTGAAGAAGGAGCGGCAGAGCCAGGAGAGACTATCGATAAGACAGGGAGAGAAAAGGACGGAAAAGCACAGAAGAGGAAGAAGAGCGCAAACAGACCGACTATTGACGAAGAAAACTTCATAACGCCGTCGGCAAAAAAGACTGTTAGACGACCCGAAGAAGTGTCAAAGAAACAGAAGCGGATAGCGGATAGTGGAAGAGGAGACAACCAACAAAATGGAGTTCAGACTCCTACAGATTAACCTAAACCGCTCGTCTACCGCCCATGACCTACTGGAAGTGACGACTCAAAAATACGGCATTCAACTATACCTGCTTTCGGAACCGAACAATAAAGGAATAGGATCTACAAAAGGGACTGTGGTGACGGACGATAGAAAGGACACTGCCATATATTGGAGTGGCATAGGACAAACGGTGATACGAAGAAATGGAAAAGGAAACGGGTTCACCTGGGTGGAGGTCAAAAACGTGGATCTCTTTTACTCGTGCTGTTTTTTGCATCAATAGAAGAATTTGAAAGATTCCGGGATGACCTTAGCCAAAGCATATAAAGACATAACACAAAGAAGAAGATCATCATTACGGGGGACTTTAACTCAACGAGTGTAACATGGGGTAGTAGAAATAATGAGCGAAGAAGAACAGTAATGCAGGAATGGATGGCAGCAGAGGAACTTGTGGCTTTAAATGACAGCGAGACTTTTACCTGCGAACATAGAGCTTACCCATCCTTCATAGGTAAACAATGCTGCAATAGCTTCTACAACAGGGTGGAGAGTACAGAACGAAGAGGAAAGCGGCAGTGATCACCGTTACATATCTTTCCACGTCGCTCAGAGAAGCCCACCAGAAGGCAGAGAGAGAGACACGAAGATGGCAAGCAAAAAAGTTAGACCGCACCATCCTGTAAAGAGGGATAGACAAAAGATGCGAACATATTTTGGCACACGGAACAGGAAGTAGAGTATTACAGATAGAAGCGCAGCAACTCAGACAACTAATGATCGACACATGCTCAAAAGCTGATCGGCTGCCATCAAGCGAGCGGCACCCTCACCATCAAAACACTTGTAGAATAAGGAAATCGCGGAGCTCAGGAAAACATGTGTGAGGAAAAGACGCATCTACACAAGAATAAGAAGCTGGCAAAGACGCACGAACGACCTACGATCAGAAACAGTACAACAGAGAGCATTACAACAGCTCCGGGAGTACTAGGACGCCCGAAATAAGCTAAGACGAGACATAAGACGCAGCAAGGAAAGATCCTGGCAGAAATTGATTGAGGCTGTCGTCCGAGACGTTTTCGGACTTCCGTATCAAATCGTAAGGAGTAAAATAAAGACAAAATCGCCACCGCTCCCTCCGGATGTAGTGGCGAACGTCGTGAGAAGCCTGTTCCCAGCGCAGCCCTGGAGGGGTGACAGAATGTTCGAGGTTGACGAAGAAGACATCCCTGAAGTGACACTGGAAGAAGTGACAGAAGCAAGAAAAAAAATAGCGACAGGAAAAGCACCTAGACCGAACGGCGTACCACCAGGGGTGGTCCGCATGCAAATCAAAAGATGGCCGATGATCTTTCAAAAGTTGGCGAACGATATCCTGCGACGAGGGATTTTTCCGGACGTATGGAAGGAAGCAAACTTAGTACTTATCCCAAAGCCCGGAAATAAAGCAGGGCCGACGGCCTTTTGACCGATCTGTTTGCTGAACACGGTTGCAAAGGCCATGGAAAGCATCATAGTCGCCCGATTGACCAAAGAGATTGAAGAAAAAGAAGCACTGTCAGAAGCACAGTACAGTTTCAGGAAACAGCGCTCAACACTCGCAGCTGTGGACAGAGCCCTTAAGATAGCGAGAGAGGAGATAAATAGGAAGTTGAAGACTAGAAACTTCGTGCTTCTTATCCTGTTGGATGTTAGAAATGCCTTTAATAACACGAACTGGGGAAAACCGATGGCCGCACTGGAGGAGAAGGGGATCTCTACGTACCTACGCAGTGTCATCAACTCATATTTAAAAAACAGAAGACTGGAGGTGGACGGGATAAAATGCAGGGCCACAGCTGGGCTTCCGCAGGGATCGGTCCTTGGACCAATACTATGGAACTTAGCCTATGACGGCGTGCTACAAATAGCGGATCTACCGGAAGGGATGGAAACTATTGCATATGCAGATGATTTGGCTCTTATTATCAGGGCCCGGACAGAAGGTGACCTAGAAAATAAAGCAAACGTTTCCCTCTAGCTGGTAGACCGGTGGATGGAGGAACGCTACTTAAGGCTAGCCGCGGAGAAGACAGAAGCAATATACCTAACTGGGAAAAAGAAGACCAGATGGCTCAATCTCTTTTTGGGAAATGTCCAAAACAGTGTCCAGAGAAAAGCAAGATACCTCAGCGTGATGCTGGACACGGCGATAAATGGAGGGGAGCACATTAAACATGTAGCTGCAAAGGCGGAAAGAACAGCCCTCAAGTTGTCCCGCATTCTGCCTAGAGTAGGGTCGCCGGAGACTACTAGCCTCTGTAGCGGAGACTACGGCGCTACACGCGTCCCCAGTATGGATAGACACGGTGTGGAGACATGGAGAACAAAAGCCAACCGCGACGGTACTGCTGGCCGCTCAAAGAATAGTTGCAATACGGGTAGCAAGAGCGTACAGAACCGTGTCAACTGAAGCTCCTCTGGTACTAGCTAAAATGGTCCCATGGGGTCTGCTTGCCAGCGAAAGAGCGGAACGTCGTTTGAGAAACGAAAACAACAACAATAACATGGCCCGCGAGGCCACGATGGACAAATGGCAACGACAGTGGGAAATCCGCAAGACCAAGTAGAAGAGAGTTTTCGGGTAGCTGGACCCGACATCTAATTCCAGATGTCAAGGAATGGACTCGGGGTACCCATGGAGAGCTTATGTATTACTCCCGCCAAGTTCTGTCAGGCCACGGACAGTTTCGGACCTACATGGTAACGATCGGCAAAGTGCAAGAGGACACCTGCGTACTCTGCGCGTCCGGCATGAAAGACGGAGTAGAGCACACTGTGCTTTATTGCCAGGCACTAAAAGAGGTCAGACATAAGCAGGTCCACAGAGAGGTCTCAACGAAGAGTAGCGTAAAGGAAATGGTGGATATGATGACAAAGGATAGGGGAAACTGGAATAAAGTTACGGCCTTCTTTGATGACGTTATGAAAAAAAGGAACAGCTCGAAAGGACGTGTCGCAAGGACAAGCTCGAGACGAGCAAAGACCCGATGTTCTACGGCCGGCTTTTACGGAAGGGCAGGGGACAAGACCCCGTCCGGGAGTTAGCACACCCGGGGGAGGGGAGGGGAGCTCGAACGGAGGTTAGACCGGAACGGGACAAAGGGGATAGTAGCCCAACGCCCGTTCCTGCAAGCTATGGTTTCGAAGTAATATTAAACTATATTCGGAACCAAAGCCCAAGTTTCTGAGGGGTCCAGGGTTTAGTGGGTGAGAGTCCCACCGTACCAGACAAACAACACATCTGTGAAGTCTGGTATGCATAGTGCATTCGCCCTCAACCTCCTTTAAAAAAAGAAAGGTCATTGAGTTTGTTCACTAAGATATACTAATTATGTCTATGTGTCTGCAGGTAAGATGCCTTTGCTATACGGCTATTTCGATATCGTTATTGCAGTTATAAAACACTTTCAACTTAATACAGGAGCTGACGCCAGACAGGCGGCATTCAGTATTCAGGCCCTAGTCCGCTAATGCAGACGGTGCTATGCTATATTTTGACTACATAGACTACATTCTCTGTCTCCCACACGGTACCAGGTGTACAAATTAAATGATCAGTATAGGACTAGCGGCAGCTACTATGATGTAGTAGTCTTTGGCAAAGGATCAGCCCAACACGATTCGCACGTCTGTGTACAATAGATCACTATCGTTAGCTATTTTAGAATCTATCATTAATAACTCATGGTCTCTTCCGTTCCATAATTATTTTGCAAAAAAACAAAACGAACTTATTTTTGTCCAATAGAAAAACATTAAACGGAAATGCGTTTTTTTTTTTATCGGACATTTACACGAAATCGTGCCTTACGGACCAATCTGATCTCTGATACTTAACCACTAGAAATGCATGAGCTTGTGTTACGTACTCAAATCAAAGCGTTGATGTTAGAAACTCACCTAATAAAGAAAGGAACGTGATTGAATGATGTATAGACAATTTATTAATTGCCGTATTATTACACAATTAACTATTGTGGCAATTAAGTGGATATATGCCATCCTAAAATTAGGAACCACGACATCATTCAGCTTTCAGGACGCACGAAGGGCCGCTCTAACAAATGAACATTTACATTTAGAGCTTAAATATAACGTACAACTAGTGACTACATGCAGTGGGTGCAGGATATGCTTCGACAATTTCACCGAATGCCAACATGCAAAAGCTTAGGTTAGTCTGTCAGTCTTCGGTCTCTCCGAGAGGATACTCTGAGCTGTGATCTCGAATTATTGCAACTACCATTATATAGTACGAGGTTCAGCGAGTTTGTTTATGTTTGATCTATTGGCTGTGCGTATGTCAAGGTAAAATTATATGAAATAAATATTAAATTTGAATGTTTTTTTTTTTTAATATTCCCTTCTCGGAAATGCATCTTTGCTTTTCATTGTTCTAATGTGACTCACAATAGTTTAGTGGATGTTGCTATGAGACAAATGCTGAACGATCTCTCAGCTTACTCCGACTTGATAAATGCACGTGTTTTACTTACTAGGATGTAATGTAAATCCGTGAAAATCTAAGCTCGTTCCGTTCCAAGGTCTATATACGAAACTTTTCCGCATCGCGAGTCGGATGCGAGGCTTCATCATTTCCTTTTTGTGTATAAACAGATCTGCAAGAAGAGGTATCCAGTCTATATACAGTCTTTCGCCTATCTGTACAGAGAAGCATCGTTTGATTCTCCGAAGATAAGCCTTTCAAATGATTCTTCATTTCCACGCGTTTGAGATAGAAAACTTCAGCTTGAACTGAATAGATCGCTATTTAATTTTTTGTAGCGTTGTAGAGTCAGAGCTTGGATTTTTTCAATCGTTTCTGTGCGCAATGTTTGGATAAGGAAATCTTATGGTAGCGGAGTAGCAGAATATCTAAAGCAACACTCAACGGCAGTACCACATGTAAAATTCAAAATGCTAACTTATATTAGATAGTAGGAGAGACAATATAAACGAGATAAAAAAAACATAGTCCTTCAGACAGAATCTGTACGTAAGAAGATTAACTAAGCTTTCAAAGTACGCTGCGGGATGTAATTTAGTTGACGAGGCTTGAAACTGGAGAGGATCACAAAATCTATGAAAGGCTTCAGAACAGGACTTTTAACAAAGTGGCAGATATACCAATTCTATCTACATATTTTCCTAAGCACTGCTGGCATCCATGGTCTACTCATTATATGTATATGACGATAAAAGGCAATGATCATTGCTACTTCAGAAAAAGCAGTTTAGTGACAACAGAAAATGGCAAGACAAATAATTTTGCACGGTTTCTGTTTTCTGTCCCGGAAGTACTTTGACCAATAGGCCTTTGGCATCATAGGTTTTCCGGCCTTCAAATGAACTTCTCAGGCTAGTCGCACATGTTTTTTCCATATACCCTTCACTGTTGTGGTATGTGGATCCTGAATAGACCTTTTCCTATACGACGAGACGTACCCGTGATTTTATTTCACCAGCCTATTGTTTTGACGATTTGTTCGGAATCCTATTTGGGTAGAAGTTTCCCTTTTACGACAGCGGAAACGTTATGGATACGTATGAGCACTTGAATATTGTGCATATGAATTTGTGACGGTCAGACATTTACCTATTCGATCCGAAACCGTCTGAGATACCTACGCAGCAATATCAGGCCAGTTATCTAGTTTTATTCTGTGTAATGCCCATTGTTAACCTGATAAATCAACGGAACACCATATCCAGTACTCTGGTTTATGCTCCCTGAAGCTAAATATAAATTAGCTCAGTCAGGGTCACCGTGGTGAACTGATACAGTGACCCTATGCTATTTTCTATAATAATTGTTTTATTTTTTCTTTTGCTTGGATGCACACCGATCTGCGCACTTTATAGGTTTAGGAGGACTGACTTGAACGCCTTGCCAGAAGTTAGAGCTTTTAAAACGATCGGATCCTTTTTGTGCTAATCCCTTGTCTGCGTTATGTACTCTTACCATCAGCTGTACAATGGGAAGCCACTAAATGTGAAGAGGATGAAAAGCACTAAAGCGTAAAACGAGGGAAGTGTCTAAGTTCTGTCTCGACTATTTGGTTGCAGGTGCATGTTGCAACTTGTGAAAGCCCGGGGGCAGACAACAGAAATTTTGGCCTAAACCTATGCTGCACGCTTAATTTTCGGTCAGTTAATTTTTGGCGTTCCACTCGCTGACATTCGCATAGGTTGTTGTTTTGAAAAAAAAAACAGCTGTGAAAAACATCAATCCACGGAAGTGATGCAGCGACCCGTTCGCTTAGCACCTGAAAGCTGTGTCGCGCACTTCGGTTGCTGTCATTTATCCGGGTAAGGATTCGTTATTAAAAAAACAATAGTACTTTTAGATAAATAAGTTGACGGGAAGAGGATTTAATTTTGAAAGCTATACCTTTCTTAGAGAAATTTATCGAAAGCAATAAAAACGCTTCGTGGCCGATTGACGTGAATTTATATAACATTGTTTTAAATACAGTCGACAATAATAAACAACTATATACATATATATATATATATATATACACATATACATATATGTATTGGAATGTCACTTAGCGTGAATTGCGCTGACTCATCGCAGTCGGGCGATGAAGTTCCTAGCTTGCACAGAACGCGGTCAATGATATCGCACAAAGCGTAATTTTTTCGTTGACGTTTGATACTAAATCGGAACTCTGAAACGCATTGTGTCGTTTATAGCCGGTCTATTCAGTTCACCTACATCATCCTTAAATCTAGCGTTTCTAGCAGAAAAAGGCAAGCGCTGAAGCTTAAGCATGCCAGACCTACTGATCGTTAAGGCTAAATGCACTAGGAGCTTTGACAATCCATCTAGGTCTTACTTTACTACGGGATACGCACTCGTGCTATCCGGTGGCCATAGTTTTCCGACGTTGACTTTTACCGTCCGGCAAGACATCGTGACACAAAACGCAATGGGGCGAGCGACAGTGGACAAGTGCGACTGATGTCCATTGAGGTCTACTTTGGCGCAGGCACCTGTGCATCTAGATATGCACACCTGTGCATTCATGTGCTAGTCAAAGTGAGAAAACTTCTGTGCTGCTTATTATCGTGATGACCATTAGCAGGCCGGGATCAAGTTTGGATTAGGTTTCTGTGTTATCAAGCACTAGCACATGCCGCAAAGAAGGAACAGTGATTATTTTTTTGTATTCCCTTCCTCTACTTGTGGCCTTGGCAAATACGTTGAGTGTTATTAATCGAGTGAAAGCTAATGTGGGAAACGGTGATGACCTGGTAGATTTCTCAAGGAAAAAACATTCCTCACAGGTAGAAATGAATCAATAAATCTTATGTACTGCCCATTCTGGAACGACGCGTATGATCTTCAGCGGTAAGGTGACTTTCAATTACGGCTCAGGCTCTTTTCTCCGGATAGGACAAGTGTCGAAAGGAAGACCACGTGGCAGGGTACAAATAAAATAGGAAAGATAAGAAATTTGACACGAAGACGTAGTAAAAAGAATTGCGCCAGGAAGAGGACCGCGCAGCGATATCAAATGTTTATATGAGCTCGTATATAGGACTCCCGCATTTAGGAAATTTTGCAGCAGGCAATCTTTGTAATTAAGTTCGAAGGCAAAATATCACACGCCTGATAGCTGAGTGTGTGCAATCAGCTAACTCAACGAGTTTGCTAGTAAATACGGGCTTAGGTTTGTATTCTAGACTCATCTATACTGAATAGAACATAAATGCTCCTACTGTATTTAAACCAGAATTGTATCACACTAACGTATTACTGACTTATTTCTACTACCACGAAGTGATGCAGGCTAGAAAAATGGGACATTATGTACCTGTGGAAACAGCACATCAACATGAGTGTGCCGAAGACGTCAGGTCGGTAAAATAGTTGAAGTCAGATCAGAGGCTTTCATGTAGGGTGTAAGAAGTTCTTTGACCTCGTAAGTTAACGTATTTTTTAGAACAATATTTGTTGTTACCTTATTTTAGGTGGCGATAGATGTCGAGCTATGGTTCACGAACCGGCTTTTTTTTCGGGACTTTATTTATCTTTCCGTGACTGGCTTGTTGTCTTGGCGCGACGATAATACGGGCTGGTTTACTATACCTGCCACGCGTCTTGAATCGGCTCTTAAGCATGATTGAAAATACGAACCTTAATAAGCGAGAATCTAAACTCATAAACATACGCAAGTGGTAAAGCAATTACTCGAACGTAGACCTATAATCTTTGTGCTAATTATCATATATACAAAAAGATCCACCAAACATACATAAGGACTCGACTCCTAAAACGATTCATTGCCGATCTTAAAGACTCGCGCACATTACAGAAGACTCGTAAACTTTATCTGGAAGATATGTCGCTTTTGAGCAAAGCTGTTAGTAAACCGTTTCAGCAACATCTGCAATGTGGGTTCTGGGTTATCTTTTGCATGATAGAAGCGCACTTGGATCAATGTTTTGTACTCCGTTAAGATGATCAGATAGATATTCACGTCGTACATAAAATCAAGCACGATCGATATATTCAAATACTTTATTCTGACAGTTGTGATTAAGTTATAAGGGTGGCATTGTGGCTAACCGTCAAATATTGTTGGGGCGTATGAACTTTAACATTGTAAACGATAAACTTAGGCCTGCAAACTAGCATACTAAGCTACCATTTACAATTGGCTTACTTCTTACTAAAAAATCTTACATAAAAAGATTCGAAACCGCTACAGGTTCGAATCCTCCCAGATCCCTCAAAAATGGTTGGCGTTTTCATGAGTACTTATATTAAATGAAGTTGGAATCAATGAAATTGGAAACAACTAGACCACTTATGATCCTTAAAATCTTTCTCACAAAAAATCCGAATAAGAGAAACTGTTTCGTCAGTTGCAAGCCGTAGACTAACAACCTATTGCATCAATTTGTAAAGCCTTTCTCGACTAAATGCTAAATCTGTACCGGTGCACTGACAGCAATTTTGCCTGCTATATTTTAGGCCCAAAACTACCAGTTTTGATCTGGATGTAAAAAGAGACTTTTCAATGCGGGATACGACCAGCCGTTCGAAGCAATGTTGAGTAGCATTTGCACCAGAAACAGGTGGAACTGCACGCAAAACATTTGAATGAAGTCCTCTACCGATGACCGAGAACTATGAGCGCTCTAAGCGCCGAAAGTATCTTTACGCAATTCAAATAAGGTAATCAACAAACACTGATTGATAGATACGGACGCAAAAGATGTTGTGAGGAGGGCATTGCTGTCGAGAGATTTTGTCAACTTAACGACATCTCGAAGGGTGCCTGATCTACTTTTATCGTCAGAGTAAGGGCGGAGTTGGCGGATCGAATGGGAAAACCAGGACCGAAACTATTTTTCAATAAGGTGGAGCTTCAGTCGTATTAATGTTTTCAACAACTGTCTGAATCTGCCAGGCAGAAGGCTGTCTTGCCAGTTATACATTATCGTAGCTTTATTGATGTATGTCACCGAATGCACCGAAAGCCGCAATCGGTTGCAGAAAAGTCGATCTTTTTTGACATAGAAGCCGAGCATTGTTTGCTTTTAGACAGAGCCCACCAAACACTACGATCAATAGAGATGAGGACAATAATATTTTTACTGGCCTAATATGGACACAAACATTTAATATCTAAAAGTATGGAGTTGTCGATAACTTTCGTTCTAGCGGTCGCCTGCCATAAACGTAGACCACGTACAGCGTGTACCTTGCACTAGCCAATGTTTATGCTCGCATTGTACTTGGCTATCACTATTCACTGAAGACCTTTTCAAACGAATAGAAATAAACAGTCACTGAAGAATGAACGCCCATGACAACAGCAAGTCTTATATCACAGAGAAGGTCTTATGAAAGTTGAACGACCTCTTCCCGGGGCCTCTGTCGTACAAAGTATGTAAAACGGGCGCTCGAACGCAAGCGACACGCCCCTTAAATTACCTCGGGATAACTAACGATGAAAGAATGGGTCGGGGATTTTGAACGGAGATGAGTGCTTCGTGTCGACAAGGGCAAGAAGGGCTGCATATTCCAATAACAGCTATTCTTACCTCGAGCACACATACGTCATATATATATATATATATATATATATAGAGGTAAAACCATGCATTTGCCACCTATGTGTTGCATTATGAAGAATAATTATAATAGAATATAATAATGGTAGTAGAAAAATAATAACACATAACACTATAACAGTAAAACCATTGCAGATATTTGTCTGTAATGGTCACTGTTTGTCATTATTATATGGAGTATCGCATGGGTACGACATAACATGAGGTAAAAGAAGGAGTTAGCTAGGGGGGGTGCCTATTTCGATAGACGTTCAAATTCTTTTTTAGCGGCATGTTAGTTTCGAAACCGTCGCAATAAACTTTGTCTGTCTACCTCTAATACTCAAACGTAATGCCGTTTTTCGTTTCCGTAATGTAACCAAACTAACTAGTTTCTTCGATATATATTAAATGTACCCCGCCTGTTACGGCGTGTGTAGCCGCTAATTTCTCGCGGTTAATTATATAGCGTCCTGTTTTCAGGTGACACAGTCAACCGGCATAGCTTCTTAGAAGAGTTGACCAGTGTGCATTTACGCTAGGACACACATTTTTTTGCTCCTGTAAAGGGAATAGCTTAATTTTGACTCGTGTTCTGTTCGAAGTATCGTAATAGATTTCCTCACGACTACTCATCACACCCGTATCAAAATGATTATTGATTCAAATGGTATTTGTTTGCAGTATTTGTCTCGAGCGATTCTCATCTCCCATCCTGTGCGTACAGCGGCAAGCGAATCAGCAATGAAGCCTCGGCTAGCCCTCGTGCTCACAGATACTAGACCCAATTGAAAAGGAAAAAGGTTGTGGGTTTACTCAAACAAACCTTTCATAACGTTCTGAATAACTGTAAAAGGCAACTTGTGTGCTGGAGGTATCTGGTTGAAATGATAGATACGCACCCCCCAAGACTCGACCCAGCTTACCGATTATAGTCGCTAACGCATTACCGATGAAAATTGCGCAGAGAATACTAAACATCGCGCAGGTAACGTTGATATCCTATGATTCCTCAGTCGCACGTCTCGTCTATCTACAAGTTCAACCACACTCTAAATACCTATGTACATTCGATGTTAGACGTTTAAAAAATTTGTATATAAGACACCGTAATTTAGTGTATTGAGTGTATTTCTGCAAATAATTGTTTTTTTTTTTTTTTTTTTTCGTCTATTTTGTCAGCACAAACAATGCGACATCGGTTTGTTCGTATGCCAAAGTGTAAGCTATGTTTTGCATTACGCCAACTCGAGAATATAACACTGCCTTACTCTCTACAAACATTATCTTTAACAAAATACGAACTTTAACGACTATGTAATAGGGCTTACGTGTCGAAACAATTATGTAGCTACAATTACTAAATGAATGTAAAAAAAACTTCAAGTCTAGCGGGATGTGTGTGCAGAAATCGAAAAACTATATAAAATGCCATACGTTTCATCAGCCTTCTTGACACTCAAAGACATCTGACTGTGTTGAGACATTGAAAAGCATAGCATTTACAAAAAATATTAATAAACATTTCTTGACACGCTTGCCAGCAAATCTTCTACTGACACTTAACTAAGTTCCACCTATTTTATCTAACTGAATCGTAAACAAGCTAAGCTAAGACATTAGCTCAATGCCTCTGTTTCTTCTGTTAAATGAAATAAGCAAGTTCTGTGCTGTATGCGAGTCCTTCGAGTAAATCCAGTACCTAAATTAGGATCACTGGACAGCCCAAATGAGTCCTCGATAAACAAACTACTAAAATAAACCCCATTACCGAAACAGGTTTACGGAGTGACAGGTTGTCTCGAGCATTGCGGTCGGTCAGCTAAAAGAGAGCAATGAATAATCTGCAGCGCCATAATCGTACGCAATTGGGCCGACGATAGTGATGAAATCGAGTGACAAAACAGTTACGGCCAGTACAAGACCGGGCCTAGGTTAGAACAGCCGAACCTGCTTTGCATAGGTTAGCTGAGAAAATTATAGTATAGTTTTGGGTAACATCGAAGGCACATGTGCATTGCAGACTTCATTCAAGAAGTGGGTGAATATTTTTACATGCTTAATGTTCTATTCTATGTAACAATTCTAGCCACGTTCGCGATGTCTTTAATGTAAACGTTCTCAATGATACTCATAACCCTGCTATTGCAACCCTTTTCCATTTAGCAATAAACGTTGATACGTTCCGTACGGCTTCGCAGTTCATATTGTGCGTTTATTTGGTCGCAGGGGATGAACAAATTAAGTTATCTCCAAAAAACGTAACCTTAGAACTTGACTGGTAAACAATGATGTAGATACTTGAAATTGCCCTCTCAGATTTGCTATGACAAACGATTCACGGAAAATTTTCATACGGCTTAATACAATAGATTAAAGCAGTGTTTTCTGTGGATCGTCTATTAAGGAATATTCAAACTTAAATTATGTACCTGTTCGTTAATATATGAAATAGCTCAATGCTCTCGTATTTGCTTGCGATAGGTTTACATTTTTTGAAATTATATGTTTAGCTGATTAAAAAGTCAAGTGAAACTTGAAACAAAGGACTTCTGTGAATATTAAGTATTTCTGACACAAGTTTTCCGTCGGAAGTTGCCTCAGCGTCTTAAAAAATAGGATCAATTGGAATACTACGAGGATTTCGTCTCAAAAAAAAAAGCTATCAAGGTTCGGGCTAGAATAACGCTATGAAGACGGGGAGTTTGCAGGAGAACAGTATTTCAATTTTGAAAGGACTACCACATTATGTGCCTTGTCATTGACAGTAAAGCCGAGAAATCTGCGCGAATAATAAGCGCTGACGCAGTCTGGATGATTAATGCATATCTCTTTGAATAGGTTGCCATGGTTAAATGTTTACCATGTTGTTTTATAGATATGCTGAAGAAATCATAAATAAGTTCAGTAAGTTACACCTCGTTTAGAGCTTCTAGTGGGAGTAAGTCCTTGGTGCTATACTTAAAGAAGTTACTCAAAAGACTAGTTCGCACAAAATAAAAAGCCTAACATGATAAAAAAAATCTATGCTATAAAAAAACCAACCCGTATTAAGCATGGTCTTTTTGAGGAAGTTCTAAGTTCCTAAGACGAGTTGCAGTATGAGCTTCAATGGCTTTATCTGGCCGTATATTACAGAATATCTCTGTCTGTTAGGTGAATGTTACGCCAATTTCTCAGAGTTTTAAATAATAAGAAATCTGAGTAAAACATAAACGTTTTTTGCTTTGAAAATAAATCTCTCTTTTCAAATTCGTTTTAAGTATCGTCAGATGTGGCACTGTTGAATCCAGTTGCGCCAGTGTTGCAGTGTTGCGCCAGAGGCACAGTTCGGACAAAATCAGGAGAAAAACAAAAAAAATCAAACAGAGCACCTCTGGCCTTTTCATATATAAAACGTGTATAGTATACGCATCAGTGTAAATTATCTATAATAAGCAATAAGCAAAAAAGCGAATCCCAGCTAATGATATTTCAGTCGACGCAATGATTAGAGATGATGCGCTGACACTAAACCAATACTGTTAAATATTATATTATATACTATACATCAGATAAGCCTTGCTTGTTTTATACTAGTATACGTAAATAACGTATAACACCTTATCTTCATCCAGGTTGTACGGCACCCAAATCCTAAATTTCAGTAGCCGTGTCGTAATATACTGTCCACTTAATGGCTGTCTGAAAAATATTACGGGGCTTCGAAACTTATATATTTCGAGCTTCTCCCTCTTCGATAAGCAGCCCCGAAATCTCGTATGAGATATATAAGCGAAGGTGCCTGACACGGTGAAAAACAAAGGGTTATACCAATCAGATGCGCTCGGGTCAGTCCTCTTCCTGTTGGCCTAATATTTTCAACACGTGTACCTGTAAACGTCTCTGTTGTAAGGTGGCTGGCAACATCATAGGGGCGTTCCAGATATCCTAAAGTACGTCAAGTATCGTTAAGATTGTTACCAACGATCTTCAAACATAATCCTTATTACTAATCAATGGCGAGAGTTTGTTCAATTCCAATCTGTTTGTTCAGTTTACGTTTAGAGATTTGTAAACGGTTAGCTTCAGAGCTTCAAATGTTCTTTACCCAGTGATCGTTGTTAAGATTAGTCATGTGATACCTACGGATGTAGCATGATAAGGCTTTCGATAATCCGTCGACTGACGTCTGGTAAAAAATAAGCAGAAATATCAGGGTCGTGGAGCATACGGACATGAAGAAATGACAATTGTGGACAAACATCACCGAATGTGCCGTAAACTTCAGCTGTTTGATATAGTATCGACCTCGGCAAAACAGGTCTTTTAATACGGACAGTAAAACGAGAAATGCGGAGTAAAAAAAACATAAACATGATTTAAAAAAAAAAGGGAAACAAGAGATTTAATGTTCACTTTTTGTTGACTTTCGATTTAAATTATCTATAATGCAGAGTCAAACTTCGCTATAGATAGTAAATCGGGCGTGTTTATGTCATTTTTCTAGGATTTATAATGCTTACAATTAATATGCTCTGGGTAACGCTCAGCGAAGTTGCACCATAAAAATTAATGGCGAGTCAACGAAGACTCTGGCTTCATAGAGAATACTAAATCAAATTTAACCCTCTACCCTAACCTAATTGTGAGGCCTTATATATATTGTTCGTTGTAACTAGGAAGTCATCTTCGCCCTGAACTGTCATAGCCGGTCCTATCTGGGTAGATTCGTGCATCGCCCTACGAATCTGCATGGTGATGCGGGTGGATAGTTCGGACGTGGCCATATAAAAACAATATTATAGCCAACTGTGAAGAACTTACGAATTAATAAAGCAAGCGAAAATAGCTCGAAAGAAATTGTAAAGAATAGTTGAAAAATCACTTGTCAACAAATAAGATCACATAAATACAAACATGTACGTAAACGAACTTTTTTGTTAGCGTGATACAACTAACGGAATAGCGATACGGCACAAACGTGGTACAACTTATATAGAGCATTCACTTACTAACACCCGGAACTATACATGTACTAAACACATTGAATGTCACACATACATATACAATAGTGCTACTTTTACCAATCTAATCTAAAGCAAGTTAAAATCTGTTTGGCTTGAACCCGAATCCCGAACAGAAACGCGTTTATGCCGCTCTGTCATCGTGTTTCATTGTCTCTATTATCCAGTTACGTTGTCTTTATAAAGTTTTCTCAATATCGTTTTTCCACTGCTCCGTTTCAACGAATGCTTAAATTTCGTTCGTGAGTTTCGTTATCGTGCAATTTTATTATTTTTGATTAACGAGTTTACTATCTTTGTTCAAAAAATTGTTTCAACTTATAGTTACTGTTAGACATTCTGACATTTTAGTCATCTTGTAATTTGCCGCAGGTACCTCTTATTCCCCTGTGTACAATACATTGCGCCATTATTACAGTTTAGCCACTATCGTTGGCTACCGGTGAACTGTTGCCGGCGCCCATCTATTCCGCTATTCCAGGATAAAGCTAATCACGACATTCAATTGCCATGTAAATGTTGAACCCCTTGACAAACTAAGCAAGTAAGAAACATTGAACATCGCTACCTTTTAGAGACGTTCACTGGTGCTCTAAAAAACGTTGTCTTTTTTTCCCCCGATGACAGAAATTATTTTTTTGTCCATTATAAACAGTTTGAGATTTAGTAATGATAGTAATAGAGCTTTACTACAGTGTTTCCTCGATGCGTTAAGGCGACACGCCGTAAATTTAACAGCCGCTGGAGTCGTATTCGAAATGGTCGGCACATAGCCATCTAAAGAAAATCATACCTGTCTAGGGATATAGATTATTGCGACACAGAAAGCCCGACACATATTTATAGCGTCATATAAAATATATCCAAACGCGACAAGCAATCCTCAGTTTTACACAGTAAAAATATTGGCACGCAACTCTTAAGTAAAGCTGTCCTAATTTGCAAGGAACATAGCAGAATGTGTCTCACCTTGTATAAGCTAGGAGTACGAAAACTAAGGCCTAGTGGGGCACGAATATAGGCCAATTAGTTTCTATAAGCCTTGCCCAATCGTACGTATTGTGGTGCATTGCAAAAGGCTTTAGGTGGATCTATGAAGACACAATCTACATAAAAACAATGTGCAATATAGAGGCTATGGTTTAATAAACTACTTCGGCTGCCAGACAAAATAAAATTTGCACCAAAAATGAGCCAACTCAATAAACAGTACATTACTTTCGTTTAGATTAGAATTCGAGGCATAACGCATTAATGCCTACTGGGTATATCTAGTGAGTCGAGGAAGGTAGCGTCATGACCCTCGAACGTAGGAGTATAAATGGGTACCTAGCCGCTAATGGACCCTCATGAAATATCCGGCCAAGTAAGTAAAGTCACCCTCCACAACATGGGGGTATATCGAGGTACCCTACATCAAAGAAGCTCTCAATGTTTTTACAGTAACATGTACAATATTCTCTAGCGGTATTGTAACAAGAAGATCTTCGGGTTAATTACGCGGCGCTATTAAATTTAAACATATATAAAATTAAATTTTAAACATACATAAACTAGCCTAAAGCGTTGAACCAGCCGTGGAGACGTTGCAAAGTACAAGAAACAGTCGTGTACACAAAAAAAAAGGCCAAATATTTACGAGGAACGGGGATCGGATAAAGAAAAAAGGAGAGTCGTCTGCGAACATCTAGTCAATTGTCTTTTGCTAGGCGATAGAGCGAAAATGCTCAATTTCTCAATCAATTCCGTTTCTAGATGCCTAGCCCTTAAAATAGGGTCTCGCGCTTAATCCTTTTCGTTGCCTTTTCGGTTGAACGATCAACACGCCATGACAAACAAAATGGTCACAGCAAAGCTTTTCGTACGTTATAAAATGTATATTTTTTACGTCATGTTATTATTATTTTCGTCGTTACTAGTACACCGGTGGTAGCATCATTCACAGCTTCGTTGGAAACTCTATAGGAGCGCCGCAATTGGCATATCCGTTTGCCCATAAAGGTACACTAGGGTGCGAAAGACCGCATTCGGTCGTTTATTTTGTATTACTCATCAAGACAATACGCTTGGTAGCCGTAGATTTTAAGTGTAAAAAAAACTTCACAGTTAAACAGGCTGAAAAACATTGAATATCTTCAAGGTACTGAAGAAATCGCGTTTTCGACGCTGAAGCGAACGAGCGGAGCATCATTCGTAGAGCCTAATGTCGTCCGATCAGTTCTGACAGTCTCTTTACATTTATCTCGAGCATGTTGTACTCTCGAAGTTAACTAGAACCCTTATTGCAAATGCTTGAAAAACACGGGTTATTATTATTATTAAAAACACGGAAGCGTATAACTAGCTAAGGTCGTACCCCATGCAACTGCGGAACCTGGGTTTGTGTTAATTTGAGAGAACTGATTCGTTGTCTAGCGAATAATACTTTTTTCCGCGGCTGACCCTTAGCCTATAATTTTTATATATCGACTCAACCCAGCTCAGAATCACGAGATGTTACTATGGAGATCATCCACTGAACAAAGTCCACAACACAACTGCGGTTACTTCAGCGAAGTGTCAATGCTCCGACTTGAAGCACTATTTGTCATTTTACTTTCGGTTGGTTATTGGCTATCCACTAGCTAGAACATCGTATGGAACACGTAACAAAGCGAGATCAAGAAGGTTAGCCATACACAGTATAATGGTAATGATACGAATAGTCAATATACCAGAACAAGTAGCGTTATTTGATGATGAATAAGAGGTGTTTGCTGATTCAAGAGAAACTATTTAAGTTTTATCTAATTGTTTGTCATAACTTACATTAACAGGGACCATAATTTCGTTCATGCCGATGGCAAATGCGAGGAATTTCAGTAAACGTGCGCCGCATGACAGATACGCGTCGCATTAACAGGAAATGAACTGGTGTCTTTTGCCCTGATGTATCTCATCCACAGCTAATTCCCTGTACATTTGTGTTTTACCAACCGTTGACGATACGGCGGCGAATATTGTAGTGCCGACCATGAGGGCCAGCAATGTTCCGATTTGCCCATTGGGCCATTACAGCTGGCGGGGCTGTTCGAGATACGAAAGCCTCCACGAGGGAGAAAAATAGTCCAACAGCTCGAGAAACGTTCGTTGGGGCCGAGGCGAGGCGAGGATAACCATGAAAGAAGCAATCGGACAGCGGGGCAAATATGAAGCAGTGGAAATGCCACCACAGCTTGTATGTCGGACATAACAACATCGGCACCTACGTAACACAGCCATAGAACGAGGGAATTATTTGTATATGACCTACGTTCAGTTCTTCTTCGTAGCACGTTTCTATCACTATGATATAGCAGATCGTCTATAGATTGTAACGTGTAACATAGCCAAATGTGACCTTAGAGTTATACTGAATCAATGAATAAGCTCAGCTGAAAGTTCCCTACAGTTATACGGTTTGATTGACCGAGTTGACTTGACGCTAATAATAAGACAGTGTTTACTCATCTTATCTAAGTAAATCTTCAATAGATATAAAAAGAAAACCATCATTGAGATTTTTCGGTACATGGCGCGTTTATGTTAAATCATTGTCGAATAGTCTACTCGAGAGAAATTGCTGTGGATTTAAAAACGCTTTTCTGTTTTTACATTCGTTCTCAGACTCGTTATGTTTACTTTAGTGAACTCGTAGTAGCTATACGATACTTCATGACTGCACGAGCTGCCTACCCTGTCAATCATATTGGACGGCATCAGCACAGTCTATCGGACGTAAAAGTGTTATGAGAACCACGGATTTAGGCGTTTGCTCGAAGTTCTCCATGAGGTTCCAGTGATGATTAAAAGATTGACAAAGTAGGAAGCCAGCGATGGCATGATACGGTTGATTCGAAATTCTTTCGGCCATTACCATGAACCTGAGAAAGGAAAAAAATAATGTGTAACATTATCGAAATGTGTAATTTTTGCCATACGATTCAAACCACTTGAGGTTTGCGCAATCCCAAATACAAAATAACAACGATGTAAAACACTGTGTAGTTTTCAAACCCAAAAATTGATTATAACTTCGATTTGTATGTTGCCATTTTAGGGACGTAATAGATTACGACTGTTATTAAATCTAGGACTTCGGCTGGATTGGCTGTCCACCTGTCATATCGTCCGTGAACGCGCATGGCTTTTTCAACAGATCTGTCGTACGGGTGACACCCACTATGACTTTTGGATAATTTTGTTTTTCTATCTAGACAAACTGCGTTGACACGTAACGTGACGTTTGAAGACAACGACTGAAAAACGAGCGGTCCACAGAGATCTGCTTGACGGTTATTTAACTTTACGTGACATGTATATTCAGATGATACGTTATGATAGTTCGCAATAGACCATGACGTTACATGTATTGGCCATGCCGCTACGCTATTGCGGTGTAAAGATAGTGCAATATTTGCTCTTCATCCATGTTGGCCATTATGTTTGTTATTCGAGCATCGATCATACGGAAGTCTACCCGTTATGAGACTCGATTAGCTACCGTGACGGGCCCAGCATTATAAGCGAGCAATCAACCACACTGACTCAATCACCCCCCACGTAATTGACGGTCAAGGAAAAACGGCATCAAATATTACGTATTTATAGTGAGATATGGCTCGCTTTTCATGTTCACAACGTCCTTGTTAGCTGCCGATGCCGAAATCATATAGTAAAAATCAATCAGGTACTCATATAGCGAGTCTCGCTTATTAGTGAATGGATATACATATAGCAGTAAGGACTTCGGAGTTGTCAAGCTTGCATGCAAACCTGTATGATCACTATCGCTCCGGAGGCTGGACTAAGACAATAGTAAATATGGCACAAAATCAACTTGATAAGTTACTTAACATTGCTTAACAATGTGCATTAGAAAGGCAAGTTAATTGATTTCAGGTGCCATTGGAATAAGCGAAAATAACACTGCTACCTTTAAAGTGGGTCCGATGCATAAACAATTGCCCGCCAAAAATTATAAGGTCGTAATGGTTCTTATCTGATTCAATTCGCAAACTACAAAGCAAAGTACGTATCAGTCGTCATCTCCGCGTACTTCAGCCTATCTCTGAGTTCATGCGGGCATCGATTCTAGGCCACCTGTATGAACTCATTGACATAATGTACGTAACGGCATGCTAGGTACGTTGGCATCAAACGATTCTGAAACGTCGCACACCGCCGGCGTCAAATGTGTGACGCTCACAGCCTTTAGTAACCATAGTAGCCTATAAGTGACTACATATCTAAAATGCACCCTATATACACCCGTTAGTAAATAGTAGCGGACACGCTGTGACCTTTGCTGACATAAGATCCGTGACACCAGCACACAAAGAGGGTTAAGAGGTACACTTGACTGGGTTTGATGTTGATGTGCCAAAAGGTATCGTTCTGCCGGCAGGGTGATCAAGGCCTAATTTTCCACTGTACTTAATTTTAAGTGAAAACGCATTTAGAGATAATAACATATGCCACACATGATATAAAAATTTTGGACATGATTTTACTGCACTTTAGCTCTTTAAAAAATGAAAGAGTTTTGCGAAAAAGGCCCATAATATTTTTCCTGGTTTTTAATTTCATATTTATTTTTTCTAAAGGCTTTTGATGCCTTGAAAAATGCAATAGCACGTCTCGGAGGCTCACAACACGAGCTCTTCAAAGGCTGGCCAAAACGGCAAGCGTAAACAGGCGTAAGCAAAAGACCTTCAATCTAACGAAATTGATGTTTTTACCACGGCTCAATTTCACCAGCAGTTGTGCCACGAACAAAAGAAATCAACTCTAATTATTCAGTAAAGTTGTTTTTTTTAAACTATAATTTAGTTCCTATTTAAAAGTTTATTTTAGCCAAGGTGGACTTAGGTCGATTGTGAGCAAGAACTTATGCCTTACCATAAACTTTGATGACAATCACATGACGGTCAGACCTCGTTCTTCCGATGTTTGTTAATGAGTATTGTATAGTATATAAGTGTTTTAACTGGCATCCAGACTTGAAAAAAAATTGTCCTCTAACAGGGGGTATACTTTGAACCTCTTGAGTGTTCTCTCTAAAGTGTTCATAATAAACACTCTAATCGTATAGGTGTTTTCTTAAATTTAAAGAAAATATTGACCTTTTTGTGACCAAATGATTGGCCATGAAGAGCTTAGAGTTCGGCCTACAATTTAAAATAATATTTAAAGCAAACATGGGATAGACGTACTGCATGGATGTCCAAAGCTAATGAAATAACCCCGATAAATTGAGACAAGATACAAGTTTCGTTGCTGATACAAATGTCGTTGATCTGCCACGTGGAGCTTCCCTGTAAGAGACGGCTGATGACTGATGTTGTTAACTACTTACCCGCCATAAATGCAATTGCCATTATCGGTTTGCGTTGAGCCGAAGCCATTAGCTCAGGGTGTTGACGCCGTTCGGATAAAATCGACCGGCACAATTTCAAATAGGCCATATATCATTCATATTGTCCTTGAACGTACGTACGTAGATCTAATATGTTGTTGCATTGTTGGCGCAGGCAAAATAGCTTTTTAGTTGTTATAGACTTAGAAGAAGCCACTGCTCGTACTTGTTAATTCTCTTAGCTTTATTGAATCATCTTCTATCTAATAAAACGTTTTGATACGTGCGTAAGAGCAGTCACAAAATATAGTCGTTTATTTATTAAACACGTCCTATGGATGTGATGTTAAGTTGACCTCCAGTGATTATTCTGTGTGGGCAGTCGTCCTCTGGGTATCTATTCGAATATTGGTCTGCTGAATGTGTTTGAGGCACCATGGGCCAGGTTGACCATTGTCCAAGCGATTTACTACCTGGCAATTTTATTATTTACTGTTAAGGTAAAGCTTTCGACGACCACGGCATTCTTTTGCAACCTCTAATGATTCAGGAATCTTCGGTAGCTTGGTGTCCAATAAAATCAGTGTGAGAACGCCTTTTTCTGACCCTCAAAATCGTTCAATGTAATAAGCATAGAGATGCACAAATTTAAGCCAAGTTAACAACTGGTCCTGATCATTATCTGTTCAACTATTGAATTCATTATCTTCACGGTCACGCAAGACACAGCATGGGCTCGTGCCTAAATCTATTCTCGTCTTGTTGTCATGATTTTTTTTTTGTTAAATGAGCGCAAAGATTTTCTGGTCATCATGGGTTGCCTGCCGGATTTTATCCTCTTCGAATGATGATTAGGATTATCATCGTCAGTGCGGGCTTCGGGTGATTAAATACACCTTTAATTAAATAAAGATTAAAAACAAGAGAACTTTTGAATACATTGGCACAAGTGCGTGTTCCTTATAAATTCATGAAGTATAAGTAAAGATTTAGTATAACTACAGATAGAAAATTAAGTTTTGCAGACATAGGGTTGTAGATGCTGAAGTTTTACGAACCTGACCGAGAGTGGTTTGCTCAGGTCTACGTGATCGAATTAGCTAAAATAGGCACAATAGATGCCACGGAAAAGTTCCCTTGTGTGTGAACCTGGACAGAAAAAGGAATAAAAAGAGTGCAGATCCTAAACTCAGAGAGTCATTTAGCCTCAGAGACTTCGTCGGATACAGAAAAAAAGTCTTCCATTTAAATCCCACTATAGTATATGAAACACGATCAAGTGAGCAACTCGGAATTGAAGATGGCTTTCTACTGTGCCCTGATATAGGCCGCTCTGACATAGATATCTATATACTTTATTACTAACATATATGCAAGAATAAGACTTTGTGCTAATATATGCTTTACGGGATTAGTGTGAACGAGAAATTACTGTGTTGTTCTTTCTAAGATGAAGGAAATTTTTAAGGTTTTTTTTTTTTTTGACGCATTAACACATAGAAAAGAGAAAAGATTTAGCAAACGTTACGATTGAATTGTTTCGATTATAAAATTATTAGTGTTATGCAGCTTTGGCAATGGTTACGTTTATTATTAATTCTGCGAGTTCTCGTACACGGTCTTCGACCTCAATGCTAATGTTGACAATTCATTGATTCAATTAGTGATCTTGTATTGAAATTGGGCCTCGATAGACCACTTTTGGTTACATGAAGTAATGGCCGTTACCATTGCGAAATAGTGGCGTGCAATACACGTCACCTACGTGGGTACTTTAGGTTTAGGTTTGATAGCTACTTAACGCACATTTGTTGATTCTACTCCAATAGGTTATAATGGAACAATTCAGGCTCTTTTTTTTTTTCAATTTTCTTACTAAAATCTTAGATTATCATATTTCGGATTGTTCATTTTCGGATGCGTTGAGTGGAATTTTAATTTTATCGAAACTTAAATTTTTTATGAAACGAGCCTAGGTCTGAAAACCTAATCTAACCTAACCTAACCTATCCTAAAAAATATTTCAGCTAATCTGCCTAGTGTATATTATAGCTTGTTTGTTGCGAGTAGAGTACCAGACCCGCAGTCGTGAGGTATGGGTTTCGGTCCCTCAATGATTTTTTGTAAATGTGTTGGCCCCTAATATTAGCGTATTGCAAGGTTACGCTTTCGTTTACCTAAAACACTTTTTTCCCATTATAATAAGATCGAAATTGGTTGAAAAGTTTCGACAGGTACATAAAAAGTAGCATAGAACTTCTTTGAAAAATCCTCGAACATCCCTAGGAAAATCATATTAGAAGATTGGTTCTTTGTTCATTAGGCGTCTTGACTAATATATGTCAGGCAATACTGGTACTTCAATAAAGTTCTTTTTATTATGTACTGTTATTATAGTAGCTGCAGAATTTGTGTATATGTTTGTATTTGTAAAGATACCCACCACTGATACCCGAATATAAGGGAAACTATGTCTCCTGCTATATAAAAGATTGACAGCAGGACGGAAACCGGGTTAACGCTCTGCGTAAACCAAGGCGGGAGCCAGAACACGAGCAGGTAGAAGCTCTGTAGCGATGAAGAATTGTGTATCTTCTTATAGGCCCATTTGCCTAATCGAAATACCCTGAAAAAACCTTTCTTATTTAGATGTTAGAGGAGTCAGTTATAATATATAAGAACTCCGCGACAGCTATTGAATAGACAAAACTCCCGAATATTAAATAGAAACACTAATGAAAATAGAATATTTTATTTTGAAGTGGGCCTATTCATGCTGTTCTATATGTCTCGCGCCTAAAACATCGTCAGACATTCTAAAAAACCGTTCGCTGAAATTCAGGCTTTTTACTAACCCTTGTTGAGTTTTGTGATAGACTAACTTTGAAGTGTTACCAAAGAGACGAACATTAATCCCCATAAGTATCCTCAGCTAATTGATTATAACTATACAAAGATTTCTAAGCAACAAGATGTCTTTTTTTCTTGTTTTTTTTTGCTGACATCGAATGATGGAGGCTCACAATTTGGTAAATCTGCCAAACATTTCAAACAGATTCGCGGTCCTCCAGTCGCTTACGAAATGTTTTGCGCGCAAAATGTCCCAATGAATACTATAGGTCTAGGCATAATAACTATATGAAGAACTAACTGATATATACAGTTTGACGAAGTGTTGCTGATCAACCTGAATTTTAGGTAACTCTGTTTCGATGTATACAGCGAGAGAGGATCGACTGACCTAGCTGTAAGAAACCATTTTATGATATTATCAACCGTGCAGTTCTTGATTAATAAAGACACGTTTTTAGAATATCCTATATATAATAGTTAAAAAAGAAAAAGCAATACTTATAATATCTGGACGGCGCAAGGTCTATTATAGATAACGGCAGCTTAGACGCAAGCCTATATACCTTCTATATCTAGGTATTTCAAGGTTTTTTTTTCGTATGCGGTCATTATCGAATTAAACGCTCTCTCGGAGTCACATACTACCTAACCATACTACTAACTTATCCACTTATAATCAGTATTTAACTCTTCATGAATGAAGGTAATTGGGTATTAACAACGTAACTGCGTAATGTAGTGTATGCCAATGTAGCCCGCAGTACGTTCAGGCCAGATCATGAATAAGAAGAACAACATCGAAGACATGTACAAAATCCATACTATATCTTCAATTGACGTTCACTTCTTTCCATCAAATGACGGCCTTCTTGCTTGTTGCACTAACAAATCCTCACACGCGGCATGGAATTTTACACGCGTTTAAACTGATTTGAACAATGACTTCTTCTAGCTTGCCTCCCATACTTGAAAACTTACCCTGCCCGCAGGGTACACTCATGTCGCGCATATCGTCCAAAAGCAAACTTGAAAAGGCTGCCACACGCATGGGCCAACATTTAGCAAGATTCAACGTCACACCGTCCGGCACGCTGACGGTTACCGCGATGATTTTGTCTTACCTGATAGTCATCTCGGAAAGCGATACCCCACACAGTACACCACCCCACCTCTCAGGCTATCTCATAGCCGATATCCCACATCTTGTTCTGGCCCAGGAGATCTTCGACGCTTTGGCCTGATAGCCAGTAATCAAATATTGACTGAGGATAAGCATTATCGTCAGTTTTTTTTACATTGAGGTTTTTGCCATGATACTTAGGTAGGTCACAAATGTTTGCTAACAATAGAGAACGAACATACGAGTTCCCGTTGCCTCTTCTTACCGATCAAAATACTGTGCTATTGCATTATTTACGAATTGTGCTTCATAGCATGGCAAATCCGCAAAGCAATAAGGGTTGGCTAGCGCGTTCGTAACATTGGGTTGAACTGGATTAGCATTGAAATACATACTCCTAATAACCTATAGGCACTTCAAATCGAGATTGTCCCGACGGCACGAAGCAGAGCGGGAGAAAAAAGCTTCGGTATCAAAAAGTTACCGAACAACCGCAACAGCACTGAAGTTCTCAGTTCGGATCGAAAAGGTACCCCGGTTGAGAACTTCCTGATAATCTGTAGACACCGTTACGACACAGAAAGATACCATTTTCCTCAACGGCAGCCGGTATCAGACATTCAGGTAAATAAAGCGCTTCAGTTTCTTGTAACGCCCGCTATGCACGCACGCTAGCCGAACGAATGACGCAGGCGGAAAACAGCGTTTTATAATAGATAATATGCCTTGTTAAGAAGCAACTCTTAATATAATTATCACGCTGACAACATGCACAAGTGACTCGCGTAAGAATTTATATCGTACAACACGAATAACTGTGCGAAAATCTCAATTATATCCTTAAGATAAATCAAAATGTGTGAATCGTATAATATGGGAAGACGAGCTTGTCACGTAAATTTTACGATTCTATGGCGATTTTATAGTGGCATTTTTCTGATAAGTTCGACGAGGTTAGCGTCATCATCAGACGCTTTGTATATTGTAGATACAGTTAGGGTAGGAAGCTGCTGAAAGGTGCCGGCTGCTGCAGATCTAAGGATTAAAAGTTGCCAAAAAAGCAAATTGGATATGTCTGTAAGGTATCTTAGTTGTAAAGTAAACTGAGATATTGCGTTGGATACGTATTTTCACTAGAACCAAGTGTGAACATTTCTCTAACCGGCGTATTCATTCACTGATATATTGTGTTTTATCTCATCTTATAAATTGACACTTAGCAGTATTTGTTTAACGGACACTATGTTGTTTATATGCCGATAAACGTCTTCCAGAGAGCTAGGTTTCGTCAAAATATGTACACACACCAAAACCCCTTCTGTTATCAAGCTACTTGCTATATATATATATATGATAGACCATACATATATAGCAAGCGTTACCTTCAACAAAGCTACTATATTGCATACAAATACCAATAACAGAACCTGACCTTCCTTCCTTTCCCTGTTTTGTAAATGAAAACGTTTCAAATACTTTCTCATCGAATAATTTCGAAATGGATGTGGTAGGCTGCTTGTCTGCTTCGTCAATAGCATCAACCTATCGTCATCATCATCTTGCAGATAGCTATAGAAGTTTCTTTCGTACAAATATGAAAAGTTGCCTAACTTCGTTTATTCAGAACACATATAACATAGGCCATAATAGGGAAACCTGAAGGTAGTTTAGATAGGCTAGAGTGGATTTGTGCTGCCGATAAGGCTACTTACTGCCTGAGAACCGTTAGATGTCTTACGGATCTGCATCACCACGTCGCGAATAGGGTTAACGTCGAGGTAATTTCTCTGCAGTGTTCGAGATGCAGTCAACGCTGGAGAGACTGTCACAGCATGCAGCTTTTTCAGCGAAATCTGCAAATAAACTGGAACGCACATTAACAGACAAGATACACAAACAACGCTTTGTACAGACACACGACAGCTTCTGGCAAGGTCGAACCTGCCCGTACAAAGATGAAATTATTATAATCATATTTGTAAACGTTTAGTTTAAAAAAAGGCAAAACTTTCTTCGTCCATTTTGTTAATAGCGGACCAGTGTACGGCGATAACGTTAACTTTTCTCTTCAACAGGTGTCTTCATTGAATCGGCAGATTAATATATGAATTTGCAAAAGGTAGACATTGTAGAAAATGAACGCATTTCAAAGGTCCTACGGAACTTGCGAAACGTAACACTTGATTTGTTTAAAGGGGAGGAAGGTTAATTGTAAAACATCTGTAGAACGTGAAAGACTGGACATGTGCTGTTTTATATAAACATCTATTGTTTGGTGATGTCGTATATATATTTGTATGTTACCTGAACTTAGCAACCCATCGTTATCACTAGTGAAAGAATTATGCTCGAATTTAAAATTTTTAAATGCTAATCAATCTACACAGAGTAATAAATCGACGTAAAGAATTGTGAGAAAAAAAGAGATTGCCCCTGAGGGCTTGGCAACGCATTTAATAAACAACAGTAGACACTTCATTGCAAGCGGAGAACTACGAAGCAGTTGTTATATAAAATAAATCGCTGCTCATTTCCTTCGCGGTCTTTTTTTTTATGTATATAAACTTTCATGAATTGTCGTAGTGGGCATGCGTTTGCCCGCTTTCCTGGTGCCACAAGAAGGCCAATTCTTTTTAAACCAAAATAAAAAAAATTAGCCTTGACAAAGAAGAGCGCCTCGCTTTCGAAATTTGAACAAAGTTTAGCTATTGGCCCGTTATTCGCGCTGGGCGAAGCGCAAACGAGATTCACAGTTTGCTTTTTTACCGATATCGACGGCCTACGTTATTGCCAGTTTTTATGCAGCTTCTAAAAATCGGAGTAATATTTTTATGAGACAAATCTTGAAATCCTTAGGGCTTAGATTTGACGGGCTTAAAAAACCATTTTGAATACAGCCGAGTTTTATACGAAACTTAACGATCGTTTTGAAGGGGGGAATGCCAGTTACCAATCGGCTCCTTCGCATAAATTGCAACGGTTAATCTGTTTAAAAATAATTGCGTTTTTTTGCAGTTTCCATCCTTTTTGCCTTCCTAAGCGTTTGTCTTCCCACGATCGTTGAACCGCTGTCTGCTCAAAGTTTAATCTCGCTGGACCCCTTTGTAGATAAATAGTTTTTGAAGATGACTAGTGAATGGCCAGGTCTTGAGTTGATACTTCAACTGCGGTAAGTGGTAGTTAAATATAATGACTATATATACACATATGTAGTATTACTACCTGCTACCAGTGAACTGCGGTATAATCTGCTTCCTGCAGCCGTCATACATAGATCTGCGCCGCATTTACCTATTATAACCTGCCCAATTAAAATACGACTAGCGCTCGTGTATCTTTACATTCGACCGCGCTACCGGAGTATGTATTCAACATATCGCCGAATATCCTTGCCGTTCACAGTCAGTTGCCGGCAGGGGGCCTGGCTGTACAGAGTCACTCGGTTCATGATAGGGAATGGCCCATGATACTTCAGCTCTAAGTCCTTAGAGGATTCTGGTATTAGCCGTTCGGTATTTACCGTCACGTTTGTGCCGTCCTTGAACTCCCGCGGGGTAGACGTGTCTTCCTCAAACAGCGCGTTCATATGCCGTCACCGATTCCAAAGCCGCCGGTGCGTGTCCCGGCGCAGATCCGTAATATTCCGCCTTTCGGCGTTCCCACCACCAGAAAGCTCTCTAGGCAGTACTAAATTAATTTTAGACTAATTAGAATGACATCCTCACCAGATTTTCCTTTGTCAATGTATTGCGCGAAGCTGCTACAAGTGAATCCGGCGGACATTGAAATTGGATAATTTTAGAACTAAACGGCGTACAGAAATGTATCAAAGGCTGATGAAAACGTTAGGTGAATGGACCTTAAGAGAAAGCACCGTAAACGTAAAGAAAAAAACGGGGATTGGGGTGTTGGAGATCAGCGAGTCGGTAACCAGATGTCAAAACCCCAACGACAATCGAGAGGATTTTTGACGAAAGCAAAGCTTTTAAAATCTAGTGATTCTGTCGGCCAAAGCTAACATCTCATATGTAACGTGTTACAGAAGAATAACTTAAATCTTTCAATTGCAGAAACCAAGTAAAGAATATGTCGCCCGTGAATCGATTCCAGGCTGGTTAAGAATGCAGGTTATGTATTCCAATGCAACATGCGGACCTTTAATTAATAAAAAAGCAGCATGGAACATATGGCTGCTGCAGACCAAGAATGCATCTTTATCGTCAGACGGAGAGCGATCAGGCGAGAGAATGGCGCAAAAAAGATCGATTTGGGTGGCAGCGGATGACTGTACTTGCAGTGGATATTCGGTACTTTTTTTTTTTTTTTTTACTGTAAATTTTACTATAAAACATTTTACTATAAAACATTCGCTGACAGTGCATACAGCTGGCCATTTCGAAATACCCATATCCCATTGGCAAGGCAACAAAAAGCGTACAGCCTGGTTACCTGGCGACAATGTTGGACCGTGTCCCAAATATTTAATGAATTGAGTAATGAAATATTCAACGTTAGCTTTAACTCACTTATTGTCCCGATCTAAGTTCGTGTAGCTACGAGGTTGTCCTTTTGAGGATTTATTTTGAGAAATCATAGGCAAAGAGATCACATATAGGAAAGCGAACGGAAGGTACCTAACTGTCTAGAAAAACGCATGGACAAAATGTGGTAGTAATAAAAAAGAGTACCTCTAACGTATAAATAATTTCAAGCTCAGCCGGATTCGTCTAAGACAGCTATATATATATATATATATATATATATATATATATATATTTGTGTGTATGTGTTTGTGTGTGTCTTGTGCAAGTGGACTGACTTTGTTTTGGCAATGTCTAGTAGGTACGCACGCCCTTCGAACCCTCGTTCTGCGCCTATATAGCCATAAAAAAAAACGTATCTATTCAGAATTTCACATTTTGTTTGTACCATTATGATATATGTGCATTCGTTTTTCAGCGACAACAAAGCTAAATTTCTCCTAATGGCTTATTTTTCCTAAGGCTTTGCCTATATGTACATACATATATAATGGCCAACCCTATAGTAGCAGCTAAAGTATGTGGATGTAACCTTGCCTTCGTTATTTTTGCAAATAGGCCAATCGATCAATAGAAGAAAATTGCTTCGCAAGTCATAGGAAAAGGCCTATAGGCGGTTCAGTTTTACGATTTCTATTATAGCAGTCTTTGCGAAAGTTTATCGCGCATTGTTGTATTGGTGTCAAACATTGATATCGAAAAGTAGCGGACAACTTTGCGGTGCTTCGAAAACGACGACAGGTCAAATCATTAGGCTGTCGACAGGGGCTTAATCGTTAGTCAGGTGGTGACATTGAAACGTCCTATTAGTGAATATAACTTTAAGCGGTAGTAGCATTAATTAGATTTGTAAATATAGATAAATAGAATTAAAATGAGTTGATTAATTTTAAGTGAATTAAAGAAAATTTATCTAGAATTGCCCTTAATATAATTTTTGCGCCGCAGATAACGTTGAGTTCCGAGTTTCATATCGTCTGATAGCGAAACAAAATGAAAATAGTCACTTTTGATGCCCTTTAAAGCCAACCACATTTTGTTACAATATTCTTTATATATATTTACTGGTACGAGCTCTGTAGACAAAGTTTTAATATATGATACGTATTTTAATCAGTTTGCACAACTAAACAGCAGATACTTTCCTCTTGAAGCTTTCGTTTCCGTCAGGAACAATTAATCATGGTGTCAATAGAAGAGTACATACTGGAACCTGAAAAATCAGCATTTTAAAATCTTTTGCCCTTTAACGATGCCTAAAGGCTTAAACGTTGGACGTGAAAAACGAAAAACAGTTCAGGTGCAAACGCTTTGAAAATTCACGAATTACTAATAGTCTCTGGGGGCAAAGTCAGCAATATGTATATATATATATTGGATGCACCAAAGAGTTCTATTTGAGCTGTACGGTAGTGCCTCGGATCACTTTCTCGGAGTGTCCTCGAAGGCTGCCCCACTGAAGCAGAACGTCTCTCCATGTCTGGCGGAAGCTGGATTGAACAGTTCCACTGCAATAAAGCTACCTAATGAAAGCTGGCTTTTTTTTTTTTTTGAACGAACAACGGATTTGTACACTTCCCTCATCAACTGCGTGACTCCTTAGCGTGGAATCTGAAAGAGCTGACTTTTAGTTATAGCGGCGGAGCCGATCAAAAAATCTTGTCGCACCATTAATTCTGCTACGTTGTTTTCTTCCAAGAAAGGTCGAGCGTCGACCAAAACGTCATTATGAGCGAAGTTCTCTGTATGCAGGTACTGCTCTGTAAATCAATATAGCTAACTGTATGTAACTGACTATAAAAATGTCAAGAGAAATGCTCTTAGGAATGACTCCGAGGGGGGATCCGGAAATGGAGATGGCACGAAGATTTGCTTATGAGAGGGGTCTATTTTCGATAAGAAGACAATTGGTTAGTCAACGAATGAGCTCATACTTAATTTAATGCTAATTTTAAATACCTAAAATGAATCAAGGTGCACGAGTGATGACGAAATGCGGAAAGATAAAAACATAGCATAGGTATCTAGATTTATAGATGTTCTACATGGTAGAAACTGATCTATTCTTCAACAACACTTTATTAATTGAATAAAGTATAAAAGGAGTTTCGACTTCATTCAACATCAAAAAGTTACGATTCTTTGACAAGTACTATTACTGAATAGGCCGTCAATTGTTTGTTTCGCTGCCCATCGTATTATCATTGCTTAAATCACGTGAATGTTTTACATATCGGCCTTATTTGCAGAGCGCCATTTCTACTGGTAACGCAATGGGTCATTGTTTTTTTCGTTTTGTGCCTTCGCTTTTGAAGCATTCCCATGTTCGGCCAAATTTAATTAAACCTTTTGTCATTACTTTTCGTACGAAACAGAGATATTTAAATAAGCCAATGAATAAGGTACTTCGGATCAATCGAAACAATTCAAGATCTGATCAATCTGTTCTCGACTTTAAGTAACGTATATACGATTGATTACGTCCGGATATGGTCAATGAATCATCCGGTACGATCACAACGTCGCAACGCGAACGAGTCGTAAAGTATTTTCAATGTGGTTCAGGGAAGAGCGTCGTACATGATACTTCTGCAATGTTTTGTACTACTGCAAACCAAATTAGAATATTATGTTTATTTGGACTAGACTCTGTTACGGGAGACATCTTACTTAAGGCAGATTGATTGAAGCGAGAACTGAGTCGAATGAAGGTACATTGATGTTTCTAATCAGGTAACAGCGTCCCAAAAGTTCATAAACACTGCACAAAGGTGATAAGTTGTCAACAATGATGAAAAAGGGGGCAAACGTGAACCTATCTAGGCTATATGTTACATGGGGCCAGTCTCAATGCAATGGCTGTTTGAGATTGAGTCGAACACAGAATAGAATCGATCTTGGCATAGACCAGAGCGAAGGAGAGCAAGTTTTGACATACACACGTGAAAATAGCTCGTTCAAATTATGCCTAGGATGTGTAGGAGTTTTGAATAATGGCCCAGCATGTTTGCAACGATTCATTGTATATTGAAAAGACGCACTTTTTTCTTGCAGTGTCAATACTATTAGCGCTGAAATAGGCTTAATAGAATACTAGAGATGTTTTTTAGCAAAAAACTTACGACAAAGCATTCTTATTATTAAATTCATGCATGTTTAATTTAACTTCACCTCGAGGATGCTCGCGCAATTTTATATAGGAATCTACAAACAAAGATACTCATCTTTTTCGTTCGTTTTAAGGGGACCTTGAATAATTGAAATCTGGCTTTTTATCACGGGCATTAGATCTATCAGAGTTAAATTAGGCAAGAATTGAATAAGAGCTCCAATGGAAAACAACGGACGATCAGTTTTTCTCTACGCTACACAGCCATCGAAGTTTCATTAAAAAACTAGCCAGAGTCGAATCTATAATTAGGCGAGATCTTCTTTAACCTGCGATCCGTCACTTCGTTCATCTTTGTACTTACTACGTTTGATTGTACTTCTATTAGCACGCTCTTTGGATTACTTAACAGTCAACATACTCACAAAGCTTTAAGTTGCTTGGGGTGGCTTACACTTATCCTCCGAATTCACGTACAACTTCCCTCGACCATTTACGATAAACGGTAAACCCACTTTCTCGTATATGAGACACGTATACCCGTATTGGGCTATATACTATACGCTCCATTTTTCTCATATTTTTTTAGTTTTTCTGGTATCTATCTTAGCTTTGACAAAGCTTCTTGATGATCGACTTGGAACGAATAACGTCGAGCGATCCTAATCTCCATAAACTCTTCGCTATCAGCCGTTCAAAACATTATTCTGCTGGCTTTTGTTCCCGTTCCATGTAGAAGAAAAACTTCTCTGAGCTCGCGCATTATATCAGGCCTCTTCATCCGTCAGCTACGTTTGCGCCTAAGCTGGGATTAATCTGATGCCTAGCGCCTGGCCATGTATATGGTATATCCATAGCAGGTTACTATATTCATGCCCTAACCAGGCCAAAGAGAGACTGCACGCGGAGGACGCCAACAGGATCATTTGTTTGCGAATGAATATTCATAAAAACAAGTAGAAAATGAAAATGTTGGGAGTATCGCATTTACTCGAATACCAATCGAGCACAGACTACTAGCGGCAATAGGACACGATGCGCTGTTAACAGAATTTGATCAAGTTTCTAATGTGGCGAACATTTCAGTCGGTGTATGGACGTCTGGCAGTAATCAGGACTGCGTTACTATTAGAAGTGATGAGTCAATAAAGCACTACTCGATACGCAGCTAGATACTTCTAGCTTTACAGTCGTCACTGCCCCTTGCCACAAATGGATGGCTGCCTGTAAGAAACGAGCCGTGTGTCTATCGCCACATTCAGGCCTAGACCATTACGTGTCCTTAAAAGTGGCAATTAACCATGCGATCCACTAAGCTATCACGGGTACCTATACGTTTAGGTAGACGCGTTGCTGTCAGCTTGTTATAATACTGTAAAATTGTCTTTCACCTATGAAATTGATCTTTGTTATTATTGGTTTTAGCGGCGTTACAAAGGTTACATCTACGCATAGAATAACATCGGACCTAAACTACCCGATATCATCTCATGTCACCCATAAATACGAAATTAAACCAGCGACTAGATAGTAAATGCGAAGCCTTTGTGACGTGCTGAGGGCTGCGTTGATCTAAGGGGGCATCCCTCAGTGGCGTATGGAAAGCATTGGAAGGTACAGAAACTCGAAAAATTAATAATTCCCTTACCATGAAATGTAACACTTGTTCGTGGCCTACCTTGGCAGGGCCGTCAGATAACAGGTCTCAAAGTAAGGCCATCTAGAATGTATCTGAAAACGCAGAAGTCTCGAAAATGGATCGAACTAGCGAAGAGAACGATATGATATACAGACCAGCCTCGCAATTTGGTTCTATTACTACGCATAAAATATATGGACAGGTAGAATGAGGAGCGATTTCGTCCACGCTATTTCTATGTAATGGGCTATTTTTAGCTGTCTATTTTAATCGGCCAGTTACTTTTGCCAGCCACGCTATTTATTGCCAGCTTTTCTAGATAAGACAAATTTCAAATATTTGTCAAAACAAACTGTAGAGAATAGAATCCCCCAATGTGCGAATGACTCAACCTTCGCAGGTACTCTGTCAACTTTAGCATGTGGATCAGTCTGATGAAGCTTTGTTTAATAACGAGCCTAAAATGCGCTAGCTCCTTACCTAGGCGCAAATGTCAACTTTTCATTTCATAGGACAGAGAACTGCAATGCTTTGGCTATACGAGCGATCTCTCGTTCTTGATGACACAACAAAGTATACACCTATTTTGGAGTTTATCGACAAACAAGTAACAAATTTAGTCAACTAACAAACGTTACGTGTGCTATTTTGCCAATATGACGTTTCGACGAAAGTTAGCATTTTCGTCTGCTTACTGCAAAAATCGTCAGGAAGCACAACCTCGATTCAGACCCTTCTTCTTTGCAGCCTCAGTCACTATCAACGAAGAAAAAAAAAGATAAAAAAATGTCTGTAAATGCCCACGTTCTTGAGCAAAGAATACACTGTCCTTGGAATAGTACGCAGCGACTGGTCGTTATTGAACTGCAGACTTCTTCAATCAGGATTTTAGACTCGCTACAAATGAAATACGTAAGTACCTATTCCGGTACTGGCCTATTCCTATCCTGGCCTAGTATATTTTTTTGCGATTTTCAAGTATGGCCCATAATGGTCGTTGATAATTCATCACTACCACCTGCACTGTAATGAAGATCCTTCTTGTTCATAATGTAAAGCGAACCTACTTATTGCAACATAGAACTTAACAGAAGTGCTTTTGTCTGCGGATAAAAAAGAATAGTTTAATATCGTTCAATATACGTGTCCATAGTATTTAACCCGACTCTACGTAAACAACGTACGCCCGTCAATTGTTATGTCATCAAAGCCAGTTCGACGCTGGTTCTTTGATCTAACCAAAGTTTACGCGTTTTAGCACAAATAGATATGTAAGCACCTATAAAATCAGCCCTAAGAACAAATACGAATGGACATCATAAATTACTTCTATATAAATTATTAAATAATCAAAAAATGTATCATTAAGAGCTGAAATATACACCATTTTACTGGCAGCGTTTGTACATCTATTCTATGTAAGTAATTCTCAGCCCACCCAAGCAGAGACCAGCCCTGAGTGTCAAATGTAGTTCACAATGGTCGCTCGATATATATGTATATATATATATATATAGATATTGGAGAAGTTATAATATATCCGCACCTCAGCTGCGACCTTAGGACCACTGTAACTATTGTGTGGAAGCGGATACTTGCTGAATTATTTATCAAAGTATACGTAGATGGATGGTCTGTTAGTCTAATCTATTAGTAACTACCTAAAATAGAATCAAGTGACGTCTACATGACTCACTCTTCCCTAATGCTCATTAATCCCGTCTAAGATGTCGTGAAAGTTTGAGTTTGATAAGCTTCTACATGGTAATTTTGTTTCACACTGAATATCATGGTCGTCGCCAAGCCCAGGCGAGGAATAAGGGAATGCAAAGAATTGCCTTTCAAAGGATGTTACTACAGCAGGCTCACTTGTACCTGCGAAAAACAACTCTGCAGATCCGGAGGTCTGCACGGAGCGACTCAACTACCTGAATTCCAAACCTGACGAACGCTACTGTTACGATCTGTCCGACAGAAGATGTCCTACTTTCCTAACTAGAATCTAGGACCGATCCTTCACAACAAGCTAACGCCAGACATAACGTAACATTGGGGTGCGAAAAATTAAACGATCTCAATTGATAACATATTGTAAAAGTTATCTTCTGAATGGTTACGTGCGATAATACTCTGCTAGGCAGAGGACACCCGAAAGCAGGCTCTTTTTTTTGCACTGAACAATGAACGCTCAATGCTCAATTATTCACATTGGAATAGCATTATGTCGGTAACAGGGCTACTACGCAGAGACACGGGAACAAACCTGAGGTAGACAAAAGTTGTGCTCGAGGGCTAACTTTCAACTTGCCAGTACCCTGAAAACAACTGTAAAATCCAAAATCCAGGAACTAGGTCGTTACTCTGACTGGGCAGCGATTAAGTCAATTGTCGTAATTTCATAAATATATTGTGCTGGCAGCTAACAAACCTGATATCACTATTTCTATCGGCCGCAGTACAGATTTCAAGCATGACTCACGCTCGTGCGATGCTACTTCATGAACATCTAGTTAATAACTACGTGACCCCGACACATTTAACTACTTGGTTTCATGAATCATCGTTATTATGTTTTATTTATTGTGTAGTCTATTACCTAAAGCTCGGGATCTGAATAAGGCCTTTCAAGGCCAGACAGATCATTCGTCAGACTTCGGTGGGGCTCACGTCGATCATATTGAAGAGACAACTCAGTTCCTAGAATAAACCGACTTGGCAAACGTATTTTTATAGCGAGAAAAACCGCCTGTAGATGTTAACGACGCTCTTTTAGAGCGGCAGAGCGACCAACGATAGCTTGATTAAATTACGTTTGCCGTCAACCTCAGACGCCTTCTACTCGCCAGCATATTCAGCCGGACTGGGCTATTTTGTTTTAAATAAACTGTGCCCCCCGAATCGTCCCTAGGTTTGCCTACATGATCACATAACGTAACTTGCCGATAACGTTTCTTTTAAATCTTTGGGAGTAACAAAAGCACATGTTATCGATTTCGCTTCCGCTTTGAAGTTATGCCAGTCAGTTCCAAGGCATTCATCATGCACTCTCAATATTTTAGAAGGCACATGTCTGCCCACTTTACGAGGTTGTTTTGTCGTTACTGTTTTTTATCGATCGTAGAGATGGTAATTTATCAAGCCATAAACACAAGCCGACAAGGTTAGTGCATAGCGTGTCGCCAATTACAGCGCATGTCGCGAACAAAAAGATAACCGTCGCTGCTCGAAATCGTACACCCAAAAGCCTTGGTCGCATGTCCCGGACGACAGCGTCGTCTGTCAAACAATATGCTGTAGTTCTGGCTTGACAGGTCAACCAGGAAGTGCTGCAGAGAGAGTGGGAACAGAATGACCTGTGCCTGATAGTTGGTAGGTCTAATTGAAACTGAAATGGATTGGAGGGGACAGGCTGCGCTTCGTGCGCCCCGCGCAAGCTGAGCCCGGATCAATTGGAAACAGATTATCAATAATAATAAGCAAAGAAAACGTACATTAAGTACAATACACTAATGTGAAATGTAACCGTATTCGATTCATTAGCAGACGAAAAGCTAACGTTCAGCCTCGTAGAAATACGAAGCGCAGAGAAGCTTCAATTGGCCTACTTTTCACTCTTCTCAATTCCAATACAGTCCGCAACTAGAAAATGATTTAATCAGTTAGCCCGAACAACCTATGCACTTATATTGGTTGGAACTGTTTCAAAACATGTCCTTATATCAGTCCGTTAATCTAGACAATCCAGTAATAGAATTTCTCACAATCTTCTAAATCCTACTACGCCCACTGATGGCACGTTTTTAAGCCTGCTCTCGGCGTTTGTGACTGCGGTTCGTTTGCACTTAATAGTATTTTAATGAATTACATTCCGATCGTCTAGGTACGATTCTTGGTCTATACCTAATGGAAATTTCACTCACTCAATGAGGGATACGAAGAGGCCGCAGAGCTGGAAGCCATTAGGAACTCCGAATGAAGGTCGTCCAGAGTAACTGCTTCTACGTCTGATAGCCAACGGAGACCAATTCAACCCACTTTATAGCTTATGATAGACTTGGAAAGTTTAGGAACGCGAACTCAAGTTAAATATTTTTCCCTTGCTTCCGTTGTGTATATTGGAAATATTGAATGGCCCTGATGTTACAAGGTTAGCTATATCCTACGACTGTTGGAACGTTTTGTCATATAACATGTCTTGCTACAGCCTTGATCCTACTAAGAGCGCTCTACCGAACCGTAGGGACTGATACGGTTGACAAACGACGCCCAGTATTCATGTACGTTTTTTTTTTTCGTATTGTAAAATTAAAGTATGTAGTTCTGGAGAAAGATACTGACTACCTACATAAATTTTCAACGTCAACTCAGCGTTGGGTAATTTTCGTCTGACAAGCTGCGTAATACGATGATGTTAAAATTCGTTTACTTACTCCTTTTGGTTCAGTCGTCATAGAAACTCATTAAGTCAAATCGAGTTAAATACGGCTGAACAATAATAGATAATCCCAATTTATTTCTGCTTTTTCTTTAGTTGATTCAAAAAAAGGTACTGATTTTTTGCTTGCAGCTACCTTTCAATACTAAAGGATATTAAGTTTTGAAATCGAATGGATACGCAGTCTTCCGGTGCCTCGCGCTTAGAACACCTACGATTGTAGTTTTTTTTATTCGCGTAGGAGTGTTGGCTCTGAAATCAAATATACTTGATAGTACTAGCATTTTGGGGTTATTTTTACGGTTATATTATATGTATATACGTATTCCCTAGGTACAATTCTTACCAAATTAATTTCATCGAAGAAAAACCAAAAACGATGCAATTTACTAAACTGTAAATTTCACCACCGAACTTCGCCCCCGGGCTATAATGTCATTGGAATTAGATAAGCTTGCACCAGGCACGCCCGTCGTAGGCACTAGGGGCCAATAAATAACCTCGGGTGTCAAATGCAGACGTTAAGGATACTCGTTGTTGGTACTGTTTTGACACTACTAATAGTTACCGCTCTAGTAATCGTGAGTGGTTTATGTATACCGTTTTTAAATAGAAATGTTTGTTTCGGCACTTGAGAAGCATAAAGAAAAACATTTTCACTATTTCAATGACGTCTCGTATACATTGTACTGGATAAGGCGATCAAACGTCGTTTCAGTTGAACGCGTACGAATTGATAGATAGATAGAATGGATTCTACGACTGTGCAATAGATAAAGCAGTTTGGCGCCCTCTAAAGTCAGCTCTAAAAATCACGATAGCTAATGAGCCTTAAGACGTCAGGATGCGAACCGATAACTCATCATCTGGGAACGTGTCTATCTTGCTATAAACTGTCCCACTTACAGACAGTCAATGAGTTCTGGAAATGTGTGGATGCACAGTTGCCATAGGTAAGCCAAGCAGCGTAGATGTTCCGTCGCCCTTTACGCGACTCCAGATACTGATCGACGTATAATCTATCAGGTTGTATCGGAGAAGCATCGCGATGCGTTCTCAAGGTCGAACATATAATTAGTTAGAATGGGAAGGTCACTGAGAAGTTCAGTGCTTACAGTTTGCGATGACACGCATAATTATGCAGCTTACACTGCCTAAATACCCTAACAGAAGAAGAAGCTGCGCTCAAATACAAAATTCATTACCATACTCTGCATACTGCAACACTCATTGTAAAATAACGTCGTCTAAGGACACAAACTAATGAAACTAGTAAATCGAAGGTAGCCATTTTATTTAGCACAGACCGGCTCATTGACGGTTGTAGCAATGTGGCCTATTTCACATTGACGAGCCTTTTTCACTCGTATCGGTTTGTGCGTTAATAACATGAAGCGGTTGTGTTATGACGACACGGAGTATACAGCCGTTTAAAAATTCATACGTGGATAACCTCAAACTGGACTTCACTTCCCAGATGTTGAAATCAAATTTCAGGTCCTCAAATTATACGATCTTCTAGAAAAATGCGCCAAGGAGTGTGTTTTGTCAAGTTACCACAAACCCAACGAAGAGTTTACTGCTAGCGGCATTTATTGCAGTACTATAACAGATAACGAAGCAATAATAGCGGAGTAAATAATGAATTTTTTACTTTTATCTCGCCTGCTCTTTCATTCGACGCCGCTCACCTATTGCTCGTTCCGGGTCTGCGCCTCTCCCGTCTGCTTCTTTGAATGACAATATTGAAGGTTCCCTCAGGTTTCTGTCTTCAAGTTTGAGTTAAGCTAGAAAAATTCAGCAGGGCCAATGCGTATAGACAAAGACCTGTCTATCGCTGGTACCCGTCAACCAAATCACAGACAAGCTGCCCAAGTGGACTTGCGGCAAGACAAGCGGTGCCGAATATTAGTATCCTTATGGCGTTGTCGGAAAAAAAAAGACTAGAAAAAGTAACAGAAATACTCAGAACGAAAAAGAGTGTGTACACTGTATTATCGAGGTCATTCGAACCTTGGTACTTAAATCCTCCAGGCGGCGATAACCAGCTCGTCCTGAGCTTCTCCATATACACCGAATGGAAGCCTTAAAAAAAGAGTGGGAATCCTTAGGACTTTGCGGGCAGTGGGAATAAATCTTCCACCTTTTGATCTGCCGGAATTTGCTGCGTTGCTCTAAAACATATTCTAACAGGAAGCAGTTAGAAGGTGAGTATACGCACAGGACGTCGAAGAGACGAGAATGTCCTTGTATGACAGAGCTGGGTTTGTGACGGATGATATTGGTGGACATAGTGCGCTAAGATATTAAGGAAAGGCCTTTTTGGCAGTGTCATGGCCAGCTGGATGAACTGGAAGAGGAGACATTTAGACTGATGTTGAAAGCCAGAGACTCGAATCGAAGTAGTGGAAAATGGCCGACGCACGTCGAACACGGGGTAGCAACATAATCGTGATGATGATCATCATCATGTTGATGGCCAAAGCCTTAGTAGTTGTTACAATTTACAGCCAGGCAGGTAACTTAATAATACAAAAAGAACAGGCATCTAAAGAAGCTGGGGACAGCGGAGAAGCGGGAAACCGTATATTGTGTCAGTGAAGGCCTACATACATATGAAATATCCGTTAATCTAATAATGGTAAAGGGAAAGTAGTGGCAAATGCTGTTTGATATCACGTTCGCTATCGAGAGAGGAATTTAGCGAGAAATACAATTATTTATTAGTTTCCAGTAATTTAAACGTACCTTATCCAATTGAAAAACGTTTAAGGCAACCGTGTAAAAAAACAAAGCTATCGACTATGATCGTTGCAAAGATAATAATTTATTAAGTTCTGATTTTATGTGGAGCAACAACCTACAAGATATGCTATTAAGAAAGTACACAGGTACACACAGCTGTTCTCAGAAGAATCGCGATATACTCGAAGTACTCTCTTTTACGACAATGTGCGGCGAGACGTGAGAAAACTAGACCCTCAATATCATACAATAGTCATTAGTAGAAAATCACTTGTTATCGCTTATAAATCTCGTTGTATAGACTTGTGGGTCCTAGTATATATATATATATATCTAGAATATTATTAACCGCGAAAAATAATTTCACGCAAGTACTTTATTAGTCTTAAAAATTAGTACTTGTTTTCATTCACACAGATTCTTCTTTGAATCACATTCATTTCGCGTTAACACTGCCCCATTCTTTTCGGAAATAAACAAGGCCTTAAGGCAATGACACATTTGGCAAGCGTCTATACCCTAATCAACCTAGCTCTTCGAATGTACTGATTTGACGGTCAGGCGGTCCGCAGTTACCTTATTCGTTAGTTGAAAACAAAGTCCTATGTAAATTTCGATCATGTATGGTCGTTCACAGTGTCTAACTACCATTAACGAGATCGCTCAATATGAGGCGTACCAACAAGAAGTTCGAAAGTTCTTCTAAAGCCGATTATTTTTTATAATTGACGTCGCCGATTAGATCAGGGTCCCGAGACTGGTTTCGAAAGAGCTTAATTCTAAAAATATAAACTTTGAAAGTTTCGTCAATAGTTTTTTCTCTCATATATCTTTAAACACAATAAGTTTTGCTATCTATTCATGCTAATAACGGTTTAGACGTAAGCGTCTGCTGAAGAAAACAACTAAATAGTTTGTTAAATTCTTACGTTTTTCGCAGGAACTGTACAAGCCTGATGCGATATTGAATATTTCAAACTCAGGCTTCTAGTGTAGCCCATTTTTTATGCACGGAAAAACCTGACTACATATCACTAGTAGTATCAGATGGCGCTGGTTTCGCCATAACGTAGATTATACGGTTCGTAGATACCATAGGTATTATTGTGTACCTCCTCAGGACATTAGATCGCCAAGTCAATTTCCCTAATAGGGACGCCGTTTTAGCAACGATTTGGCGTGCTAATGCTCTGGAGACTGCCCCAAGCCATCTTACTACGCGCTTATTCGCTACCTTATATTTGCTGAACACGCAGAAAATGAATCAAAGAAAGGTCATTCAGAAATTTTCTTTTTGTGTAGGATCATACGGATTTTTTTGTTCGCAAGCTTCAAACTAATCCCTTCGACAGCCTGCTTTTCTAAATAAAACTTACTTTTATCTCAAACGTATTTTTCGCGAACTAATCAGATTTTTCAAGATATTAGCGAAATACGAAAATTTATGAAAATTGTCAGAACGTTCACAGCTCGAAACTAAGCATTTTTTAAACTAGTTTTTCTAACCCGGTGGTACTCAAAATTCATAGGAACTAATCAGCCCTACTAGAGTGTTATAGTCGCTAGCCTTTCTTCAACAGCTATCTCGCTTGATGTCCTGAAACACGAACACCTTATAGTAAACAGCATGCTTGTTTGCTCCTTTTTATGGCGCACTTGTCACAAAGACTCGACCAAGCATCTTCTTCTATATGAAAAGTGCCCCTGCAACCACGCAGGCCCAGTTCATCCACTCAACTAACAGAAACTGTAGTAGAAAGTACCCGGAGTCCAACATGTTATGAAGACGTTTTTGGGGGTTAGTAAATGTGCATTATAGGTATTAGCATTGAGTTCAAGAAATAGTTGTATTAACATCTTCGTGACGCTTATATCAGTTTGCGTCCATATTTTTGGACATTGTCTTCTAAAAATCTAAGTTTATTTACCTTACAGCGTATTCTTATGCTTCTTTAATGGTAATAGCCGTAACACGTAAACAGATGTGCATTGAGAAAATCGAGAGATCATACTGAGATCGTATCCTTTCTCTAGATAAAAAAATACAAGGTTCCGATCTAGCAGTAAATAAACCAAACTTTCCTAACAAACTTCATTATAGTATCCCACGAGTTGGCGGCCAAAGTGGCGGGTCAGTCGGAGGAAGTACATAGGTCGTCCTGCTTGCCGTTCTAGTTCGTGTACCGTTATTGCCAACGCACCTAATTGTCCTGTCTGTATATATTTCCTAACAATTTGACAGCTTTCGTTATATATCCCTTACCGAGCTGTTCAAACACACATGTTATTCTTTTTCGCAGGCTCTCTGTAGTCAGTGTTGGCTTTCTGCGTATTATTATTATCACTGGCAGGACCGCTAGACAAGCCAAATTTATTTTATTGCTCTAACGTACATCAACCGATATTGACGCCTACTTGTGCCTTTGTAAAAGCCAGCCACCAGAACAGAAGCTTCAACTATGAAATTTCAAAATGAGCGTACAAATGATGCCGAGTCGCAAAAGCTGTGCCGGTCGGCAACGACAGCAACTTCGCGCTTCACTTTAGAGCTTTTTTTTCAAACTTTTGCACCATCCCAATCCATTGTCTTGTTACTTGTTCGGCGGCATGTAGGCTTTTGAACCTTGTTCCACTCATCCAGTTATGTGGTCCTTTAAGCTTCTTGTCAGCGCTGCAGGCCCTGCAGCTGTTGTTGTTAGGACTCCTGCTTTAGAAGTGTTAGTTGGTTTACCAGTTAGTTCCCCTGGCGGAGACAAGTTTTTTTTTGCAGTGTTTTGCTTCGCTGTATCATCGCTGCTGGAAACTTTAATGCTTCTATCCACCAGGTGGTTATTTATCAGAGTAGAGTCACTGCTTTTGTGTTATGGCTTTTTTTTCTTCACCAAGAACTAAGCGTCGGGAGCCAAAGAACCTCAACCAACCTCCTTGGCTACTAAGGTTTTACAAAAGCGTCTCATTTAGCGTTTGTGAGAAGGTGTTTATTTCGACGCTGTATATAGATGTCTCCGCACCGAACGGATATCTATTCAATCTATTGGATGATGTAATTGTGTCCTTGTTGAATAACTTCAAGTTACCATACATTGCTAGTTTTTCTACTTGATTAGCTTCAGCTCATTGTTATACATTTTACGGCGTTATACCTTATCGACGTTCCAAAAAGTGGGAAATACTGTTGAACAGGGAAGGAACTACAATAGACTATGTGTTCAAGATGTAGGGACCGTCGATCATTGTTGCAAGTTACAAAATCCCAGTATTCGGAAGCTTATCTTAACTGAAACTATCGAGAAGATTTTAGGGTTTAAGGGTAATATGTCCAATGGCTAAAATCATATCGAGAAAAAAAAACGTATACGAATTAGAGAAATTGGAATATTCGCTTTATTATCATACATTAAATCAAGGGAACCATTATCGAGTGGGCCCCGAAAAATTTTCGCCGACCAGGGATTTTTTTGGTAGATAGATTGTTGGCAATTTCAGCAGAGCATCTGAAGACGCAGCATTGCTGAAACGATATAATTATAATTTTTAGCTGTTACGTAAAAGTATTGTAAATGCGGATCCCGTCACAGAATAAAATCCTTTTGGTGATAATCCATGAAGAATGCCACTTGCATATATGAATGGCCGAAAAACGAAAATCATACAAAGTGTTCCAACTTTCTGACTGTTAATTCTAATTTGTTTTTTCAAAATAGATGTTTGTCAAGCGAATTGTTCCGAAAGAATAGTCGATCATCGATGGGTGGAGTCACGAGCCAACCGATCACGACAAAGTCTTCTTGTTTCTTATAAACTCGGTGTGTTGGTGGTACTATTTTGAAAAGTAGGTACATTTTATGCCTGGCGCGCCCCTCTACTAGTTGCTTCGAGGTGTCCGATTTACCTAAACAAACCAGGAACTATCTAGGAATCGAAAGCCGATCAGTGTCGACGTGCTTCAACTATCGTGTAAACTGTATGTACCCAACCTCTCTAGTTTGCGGAGCCTTCGAGGCTCTTTAGGCGTTATTCTGTTCCAGATATTAACGAGTAGAGGCCCAGCATGAAAACAAAGCCAAACCCAGCTCACTCAGATCAGTTACAAAGGAATCGATTGAAAACACTGAGACGTCCTGTCCTTCTTGTCGATATAGGAAACACTTAGGCGCAGGCGATTAAGGTCCCAAATGACTCTAACAGCCACGTTCGCGGAACCTAATGACGTTTTAACAGATGGTACCACGGCTCTATTTTATAACAATGACCACTACATGCAAGGACAAAGAGAAACATGTAATAATATATAATAAAGCATGTAATAATGGCAACAACTGCCACCCACTGCCGCCCACCGTAGTTTTAAGCTTGACGTGGTTTTGATTGCATTTTCTCAGTTCGTGCTTCGCCTGCCGTCTCTAATTTTAGCGACAATCAATGCGGGTATCTGGCTGCCTCATTTGGTCCATAAATAGAAACTTAATTTACAGCTCTTCAAAATAGTCTAAATCGGGCAGTTCCATGAACAAACGCAGCGCCCGTTTCTCTGAATTTGCCTTCATCAGATTGGAAATATATTTCCATTAAACAAACACAAACTCTGATAAAGGATGAATGCAGTGTACGACATGAGCCAATTTTTTATTCAAACAGGCCTGTCCTTTAACTGGGCAACCGCTACCGTTCTATAGAAAAATATTGAAGAAATGGTAGCTCAGGCAACTGTGCCTGGGCTACCATTTGTTCAATAAAGCGTTATCGCAAGCACCAATATGTATCCCAATACGGTCCTAACATCAATTTGAATCGATGCAAAACTTACCTTTGTGCCCAATCAAATATTTTAGGAAAGCAGATTCAAAGATGCAAGAGCAACGCATCCTCCACTATAAAATATAAATTAGTTAGACGCAGGCCTTCCATTTGCTTCAATTGTTCGTCCTCTTTAAATGATAGTACCTTTAGTGTTCCAGCTTAATTCACTAAAAAGATGAAGGTTTCTTCGGCACTTCAGCATGCAAGCTTCAGCTGTCCTGTAGCAAGCTCCTGTACGATAAAGATTTATCGCCGCTATTGCTGTACAAACACTTAGCCATAAAGAGACAACGAACGAAGCTTGCGACCGGCGCACCGCGTCCGATCGTTCAAACGGCAGATGATCATCGGTAAACTTCTACAGTGAACTTCTAGCGTGATTGTGTGACTATATAACGCAACGTAAAGATAACGGTCGGCATGCTGCTAAAGGAGATATCGTTTTTTAAAATTTTCGAAATTCTGAGACCTCGCATGCGCTTACCCCCCCCCCTCCCCCATCCTTCGTCATAATACAGAAAATATCGATGCTTGGTCAGTATAGTATCTACAATCATTTACAGAATATGTCACCCCCGCTACGTAACACTAATCCTTTAACTAACTTACCTATGCAGCGTGCACATTTACGCGTATGTTAGCTCACAAGGTCCGCCTTGGCGCTGATCAATCTGTTTGACCACATAATTAACCACAACCATTTAAAGAATACTATTCTTTCGGTTGTGGTTCATTCGGTTGATTGACTATATATTTATTGAGATGCTTGTAATTCTAACGCTAACCAAGTTACTACGCTGTTATGTACACATTTTTAGACAGGGGAGATTAATGCACAAACAGTTTCACGCAGATAGTAAAGACGATGCGATGCAATCCTTCTAATTAATAGCTCGTCAATAAATTCGTGCCCAAGAAACAAGGCGTCTTCTAGTTAGATTATATTACATATATTAGATTTTACACTAACGATTGTGGGGTATATTCGTGTTCTACATCCGTAATCGATTAACTTGAGCGATTGCGGGAACTGCGTAAAGTCCGAGACAGGATGGCTGTATTGTTTGCCATTACAATTTCTACTCTCGGAAAACTATCTCATATTCATATCTGTTAAACTCAAATACTAACAAAAAGTGCCACTAACTCTTATCAGAAATTATAGCCAAACCTAGCTACGACAGTACCCCATTACGGGGGTTTAATCTCTTAAAGTTTTATGTCAACAGTCAAAAGATACTGTCCGACTAAAGTTCGGCGCCATTTTTCAAACAAGCTCTGTGTTGTAGAATAGTGAAAATAGCAAGGCCGCTAAATTGGAGGGGCGTATGGTGCCCCGCACATACTGGCAAGATGCACTTCATATTCCGTTGCGTACAAATCGTAATACCCTACATTTGTTCGTAGCAAAGATCGAAAGATATTGAAAATCGACACACAGACGATATACATCCTTCAGCGGCTTTATTTGGAAACAGAAATTACTGAACTGTGCTACGTCTGTAAATGTTGCATAATAAACCCAATGAAAACGTATTTATCAGCATTTGTAGTAAATGCAAAAAACAATTAATGCTAAATTGTACCGAAGATTCGTTTATGACTAAAGAGGAATACTATCATGCGCTATAGTCGTTTATAGAAAGGACGGTTATATAAATAAAGCTATACAATTGGTCAGTGCTTTACATATGGAAATAAACAAAGTACGCTAACTTCATTCCAAAGTGCAGATTCCGTGTGAAATTGAAAATCTGTGTAAAATTTGACGACACCAAATAAACTTGTAGTCCTTCATGATTCTTAACCTCTCTGGATCGAAGTGATTTTGCACAGAGTATTGTGTCCCTTTGGTTTTTTAATGTTGTACCTGATCTTCGCTCTTATTGTTAGTTGTAATGGCTTAAACATACGGTGTTTTACTTTTCGGCAAACAGTTTCTCTACATTAAGTAATCCAGAATAGCATATGCTTAGGCGGCCCTCGATTGTGTAGCATATATTGAGTCCAACGTGACCGTTGCGGAAAGATGAATGCTAAAGTGTTTCGGTATTTACAACACAAAACCTGTTCTTAATTTGCTTAGATAGTGAAGTACAACTGAAGTAACAATTCCGCATGATGCACTCTTTGAAAAAGTTGAAAGACTTGCATATGGCGGGATAGGATCTACCCACGCAAGACCGGTTTTCGGCAGTTCTCATCTACGAGTGCCTACGCCATCTTTCTATCACACCAGTGGGTGGTAAATGGCAACAAATCGGTGGCTACATTAGTTCTTTGTTTCCTGTAGCTTTTGGTCCAATCATGTCTACCAGTGATATTAAAAATGGGCTTTGGGTTTGTAACGTAGTTTTCTCTTTACAGATGATATTGTCAAGTACTAAACTAACTCTTGTAAGGGTTTACGAAGAATAACTGTCTGGACTAGGTTATCTTTACGTTTCGAGTTGTACGTCCTGTATCAGTTACGGCGATTAGATCGCCTACTGCATGTCAAAGTTATTACCGATTACAAATTAGCTATTTATTTTAAGCATTGCTTACTTAGCCTCCAACCGAAACAAACAAGAAAAGCGTTGCTCTCTATCGAATGAAATGGACGAACAAGGTAAGTGAGGGAAAAAGACTCGCACAGATCGTTTGTTATTTATATATGTATTATTATATAGACACAGAACCCTAAAAGATATTCTGTACAATGTGGACGGCCTTAAACGACATGCGTATGTGATGGTGAAAACTTAATAATTTAAAAGAATTGTTCAGCATTATGTAGACGACATGGGTTCATTGTGTTTCTTTTACATATAGACCTCGCGTTGTGATACATTTCAATTAAAACATATGCACAAATTGTTGTGCCAATGTACGACTAGTTTCTGCGTGTATTTAATAACAACAATAGATCTCTAGGGATAAACGGAGTGCATAAACATAAAATCACAATTGTAGAAAAGCACCAAAATGAACACTTCTATACGTAACGCTTTTGTCTATTCTCGTCTACAGGAAGAAATGCTCCATTCGAATCAACAGCTTTCTAATGCACTGGCCTTAGATTTAAGCCAGCTAGCACCGGTCCATTCATCATGGCGTTTTTGTGAAGCTAAAACATACGTTCATTATATAGCACTGCTACAGCTCTTCGTGCATATTTTTATTTTGTCACACTGGTAAGGTTTTTATTAAACGAAGATACCATTACCTATATATCTCTGCTGATTATTATTAGCATTATATTTATTCTTATACTCTTTTCTAATTAAGTTCAACATTTAATGGAATGGTAGAAATTTAGAGATAACTGAGCTAACAGTTCAATGGTAGCAGTCGTAGAGGCGCAATACGAATTATAATCGGACTGTGCATTATTTACTAACGGATGTTTTTATCTCTCCGAGCCAACAAATCATAGATAACTGGCCATCCTAGGTAAACAGGATTGGTCTACTGGATTGATTCGATTTAAATAAAATTGTTATGCGTATACATACAAACACACGATCAATGTGTACCAGTGTCCGGAATCAAGAAAGCTCACAAATATTTACCTGCCGTCCACACTTCCAGCTGGATAAAACGAATATCATCGGCTTTTTCCAACCATATATCCCGCCGGAACGTTCCATTGGCTTTCCTTTAACGTGTCTGTGGAACGTCAGCGTCGCAGTCAGCCAAATTACCTACACAACGAATGGACAAACGAATACAAGTAACCCCTACACTGAATTGGGAAACAAACAACAACTAAGACCCGTTTTACGTCAAAGCGTTTAATAATATTCTACTGTTTACTAATGGACGAGAAGGTGAGCGAGCTGGGGCAAGCAAAGTGTATGTTGGCGTTTTGGACATCTGAGGTAAATGTTTATGAAATAGGGAGCTTTTAAAAATTCAAGGAAAAATAGTCGTCTATTCCTTATTCACCAATTCATTCTATGATATGCATTCGAATCGGAAGGAAAATCTTTCACGCCAGTTAGATTAACTTATTTTAAAAGAAACCGTATTTTCGAATATTGTATCTATTGGTTCTCACCAGCTTTGCATATTCACTACGGACAGTTTTGTTAAGGCTTATGTCCTTTTTCCTAAACCAGGTGCATACGACTCATTGGAGCATACCAACTTTAGCTACGAGTAACAGAACTGGCTTGGTAAGCTTTGAATATCCTATACAAAAATCAACTACTATTTTCACTCTAACTCTTAAGTGTGACATATTTTGTAAAATTAAACTTAAAGTTACATAACAATTGATTCAGTAGGATGAGTCTTGTTTCGATTTACCGCCATATGGTTTAGCAGGTTCTTAGAAAAAAAAAACAATCGTTTTCTACAAAATGAGTTGAATATACACGTATAAAATATTCCTAACTAGGGCTAACTAGTAAGCTTTAAGTTTATTTTACAACTTCAAAATACGAATGGATCCGCATCAGTACTTAATTTTGTTATGAAAGCCTCAGAACGCTTTTAAATTGTAAAGACTAAATTTTAGTTAAAATTTGTGTGAAGTTAAGGTTTAAGCGTAGAGAACTTTAATAGAATTAAAGTAGTCAGTGACGAATTGATGTCTTCATGTATATAATTGTTTAGTATTAAGTTTTATGATCAATAAAAAAAAACATTTGATGTAACAGTTTGCAACATTACATGAACCGACAGAATATAGTATTATAATGCTTTTATTATATGCTTCTATTACAATACTTTGACCCAATTCGGTGCATCTGAAATAACTTTTTTTAGTAACTAGCCAGTGTACTCTGTATGAAAGTGACATAAGTAATAAACAATTTTATTGCGATAGAGGCTATCTTACGGACTTTTTTTAAATCAACTCTGTACAACGTAAGTAATAAACTTTAATTCATTGAGTACTACCATTTGATTAGCTAAATACACTATTTACGCGCTAGTGAAAAAAACGGGAAGTTTAATACAAAAACTCTATGTACTCAAAACATTTATGTTCGCTTTTATGAGCTCCGTTTGAAACTGTAGGCATCACAGACATGGCTTGCTTTCAACACTGATTTGGTTTAACCCAAAACAGTCGAAGGGTGAACGCCTAAACTTTTGCCCTCGTCCTTTTTTCACCAAGTACCATCTACATAAAAACGCCCACCCAGTGCACTATCTGTGTTCATTGACGTATTTAGCTAAGGATTGATCTAACTTCAGTTGCTAATCGGAATGACCAAATTGACACAGGTAAATACGATAAAACGGTGACTGAATCATCTGCTATTTTATGTAGTTACGGTTTTACGTATAGTTAGCAGATATGATCGATCATGCTAGATGGTACATCCGTCTGCCGGGAAGGGGACCCAGGGGACGATAGATTTTTTGTTGACTATTTTTGGGGTACAATATGATTTTTTAAGCAACACTTCATTTCGACACAGGTCGTGGCCTCGTTTTCGACTTTAGTCTGCCTTCACCAACTGGCAAATAATATTCAACAGTGAAAGATGTTTATCGCAGGAATGAAGATCACCATTATTCAACGTATGTTCTATTTGGAATGCTGTTGCTTCTCGGAACCAGTTGGGTGTCTGGCGACTCTTACAGATTTACAACTAACGAGTACAGCGGGACCCATCAGTGGCGCTACGAATGCGCCTCGAGACCGTTATGAACAGCAGCGCTGATGTGCGAGCACCGCCCACTGAGATGTTTCAGGCGCTCATGCCTCCAACGGTTGAAGGCGAGTACAAAACAATGGATTTAGGCTGAGTCACAGAGCTAAGTCAGCGGGAACTCACGTTCATTCGTCAGGTAGCAATATTCCTGCCTACTAAGCTATCTGATAGACAATATATATATATATATATGTTAGTAATATAAAAGGGTGCACAGAAGATACGCTCGTGTCTGTGAAACGAATATACAGGTTACTTTGTGCAAAAGCCCTTGATAATTGTTGTTCAATTCTATTTGAATTGTATGTTTTTTAATTGATTTGTTCATTTAATCGAAATGGTAGCTCCTGTCAAATTTTAGTAAAAATGTTGTCGGAAATTGGGCAAACCAAAAAGGGGATATGCTCCTCTTACAACCTCCAATGGCGTTGAGGTTTAATAAGGGTTATATATCTGTTCCATAACTATCAGTGAGCCTTTTTGAAAGTAGACAGGTTTAAAATTTAATTTCGTCTTTTGGCCTACCACATGAGAACTATACAATCGCTCCATCTGTATGATCTAAAAAAGATTCGTCCTATATGGTACGTATAAGACCGGTTCAACATGCACTGATTTTTTACGTGTAGCGAATACTTTCTGCTGGCCATTCTTCGATAACGTTCGAGGAAATTGCATCGACTATATTTTCATTGCTACTCATTGAACGTAATCCCTGAAAATTGTTTTTGCCTATTTCAGGTACGGCTTCCACGGGAAAGGGGAAATGCGCGGTTCTAAACGCTAAACGCAGATATACCTCAAGATGAATTACAATGCTATACCAGAAGACAGTGACGCAGGAAGTGTCGCGTTGGATCCGTGATTTTTTAACGTGAGGAAAGCGGGATGACGGCAAATGCGGTCATAAAGTTCACGTCTCCATTCATGTAATTTCGCGCTTGATAAAAGCAAGGAAACATTTCTAAACGTACATAGAAATATTGATAGGAGTGCGGAGGTTCCGTTTATACCTTCTCGTATGGATTGCAAGGCCTCTTTCTCTATGAAAGGGCATTTCGATGAATATGCCCATAGATTAGAGTGACCGTTAAATAATCTACTTCGCTCTATGGTCATCGATTGTTTATTTGGTTGGTATATACACTGAAGGTTGGTATATTCACTGAAGCAAAGTATTTGCGAGCTACTATATGTCAACGTTCATGCTGAACAGACGTTTTATCTATCATCTCAAATGGCAATAGACGTAATGTATGTGTAATACATTACTCTCTTTTTTTCGAAATAGATGTTCTTTCACTTAACGAATTACTGAGACTAGAAAGCGATCTACCTAATACACTTAGTAAAACGCCCAATGGTGTTAATCGCGAAGCATTTGGCGATTGTAGTAAATACCATCGAGTATCTCCTCAGTTCTCCCCATGTTTTTAAGTATAGAAGCTTCTTTTTCAAGATTATTTAAAATGATTTTGATAGATATCGATCTGTGTCATATACTGTATCAGAAGCCTTCTCTAGAAGGAAACGAATTTCCCTAAGCGCCTCAGATATGGCAGTATTTTATTTGTTCAAAAATTCTGCTCAAGCGAGCTTAGAGCGTAGTGATACTGTGAGTCTACACTGAACAGTCAGCGCCTATCTGAAGTAACATAGGTCTCGTACTCGTGGTGGGTGACAGCAAATCCAATATGACTCGTAAATGCTATTCGGGCTGCCGTTCCTCTCAATGTAAAACAAAAATACATCTAGATTACATATCTGAGGCCATAAAAAGTAATTTACAAATTTCGGGCAGCTAATTTTTATCGCTATCCGCGTATTACAAGGCGTGTATACAGCTGTACCCCAAACTTTGAATAAAGGAGCCTAGGTTTACCGTGATTTATTCAAAATATGGAAGATAAAGTATGTGTGTTTTAGCGAGCGCCATGCTAAGTCCGGACGCTGGTGGGGGCGCAGATAATGTCTCCACTTCCTCACTTGGTACCCTAAGTTTCACGAATTTAAAGCTTTTTTTTTACGAATTGGGTACGGGCAGCATCTCTAGTTCTTTAACTCAACAGTCTTTGTAAGTTTTGAGAACTTGAAAAATGTATGAACGTTATCCATCTGAAACATGACCTAAATGTCCTTGTCTGTGGAATATGACCCGGATAAGACGGATTGCCACATAGTGTTACGGACAGTCAAGGCCGCGTTCGGTAAATTTACCTCCTCACTGCCGATGTCACGGGCGACATAGGTCTTTAAATAGCACGCACGTACACTTCAGAAAGGCTTAGGTTATAGTATGCAGATTATCAGTCTTATCTTCAAATTATCAGGTCGTCTTATTTTCATAAGAGAAAGGTAATTCACCCTGATAGAAAACATAGTATGCCTATACAGTAATGAGCAAAATATGCCGCGATGTTCTACACGGATATAAAACAAATCCAGCTAAGCATCCAACGTTCGAAGGACAACCTATTGACTTATTTCATAATACCGTACACACTAGATATAGGACAGATATTTATATGCAGTAAATTTTTTTAGTAACTGCAAAAACATCAGAGCAAGCTTTAACCTATCGGAAAGAAGCCCAGAATCTGTTCAGGTCCTCATTGTAATGCGAAACTGCTCTTAAGTTACTAATGTTTTCGTTTCAATAAACAGGAGACTTCCCTTTGTCGAAGACGGTCTTGGTGGCGTCCATAATAATGCTGCCGGAAGTTCTGTAGGAACACTGGGTTTGGTTTTGGCCTGGGCAGTAGAGCCCTTCTGGGTGCAGGCCTGGGCGGATCCGTTAGTCTTGTCCAGTCAAATATTCTCCTGTGAAAAGCCCTCTTGGGTGGGGCCGGGGGGGGCTCACTACAAACACAATGAAACGCACATTAAATGCTTATGCTAGCATGGTGCTGCATGATTAAAGAAGATGGAGGAGACAAGATGTTAACAAAACACATTCGTATATTGACGAATTCATGTACTAGCGCATAAATACATGCTTTACAGACAGAAAATCGACTGCTCTGTGCATATACCATCTGTGTCACAGAGGGAATTTTTTTCAGCAACAGACAAACCAGAAGCATTATCATTTCTTCGAAGTCAAAATTATATTAGAGAGTATTCAGCGTATATGTAATTATATATAACTGAAGTGTATGTATAATTACTGATATATTAGCTATCTTCAACTATATTCACTAAATATCAAGCATCTTACCTTAGTTAAGAGTACAGGTAAGGGATGACCTCTGAAAACGTTTAACTGTCCGATAAAATTTTTTCCAGCATGTGACTCTGAGCCCATTGGGGATACGATTTTCTTTAAGGGTTTTCGTTTCGATCAATGAGTAAACAGGAGCGAAGTTTGCCAGATGGCAGAAGGCCGTTGATTATATACAAGGTGGTTTCCTTTAACACCTCTTCCAGGTATAGAAGTAAACAAAGATAGTGCTTAGAATGTCATCTCTGTTCGCGTAATCCTGATTTAACAAAGCTCGAATATGAATAGAGTTTCGCTGTACAACAATAATATACATTGTTGAAATTTCAGATTCATTCAACCGAGCTCATTTCGAATTCTGCTTGGAATAATACAGTGTTACTGAAAAGGCCTATTACCTCGTTTATTAATCCTAGTCAGGTTCTTGTATAGCTGGCTGCATGGAGTAGGTCTTGATTAACGGTGTGAGCATATTCGTGGTCACGTAACGCATTTCTTGCTGAATTATGTTGCTCGTACTTTCGCTGGGTGTGTTTGCGGTATAATACTGTCTAGTTATGGTTACCTAACAACGGAAAATTGCAAATGCTTGAAAAATTAAGCTATTATTTCTTAAATACTTATCTTTGCTTAAGATTTCGATATTTAACTATTAGGAATCGTTACTAACAATAAATTATCCATTTCGCGAGGGGCAAAATGTTAGACATATAAAAAAATTGGGCGACTTTTAAATATCTTTTGCACTCTAAACTCTTGCAGAGGCCAATAGGAATCTAAAATGATAAATCGTAGTGGTACAATTATATGGTACAACTTGAGGTGCCGCTTATTTTGACATAAACATTAAATCAGCCTGCAGAAAAAAATCTTGTGGACTACGAGGATTATGTCGTTTAGTATTGGAAAAGAGCGGAACCGTTCTATGCAAGTTCTCATATAATATACTCAACAGACTTTCTTAACGTTATATCAAATAGAGGCGCATTCATCGATACGTACCGCTTCATCATACCATATAGTAAAGTACGGTTCATTCATTATTAATGCAATTTATGAATGGATGTTTTTACTGGGGGCTTTTTCCGGTAGGGACTCGAAATGTTGTTTTTGCTTAGAATATCTCTAATTTTTGGGATCGGCTTTAGCAGTTATGCGTTCAAATATAAAATGGATTAAGCGAAAGGAAGAAACAGTGTGGTAGTGCCTCTAAGAAGATTTTGCAACACTTCCACTGTAGAAAAGGTCAGCTTTTGGGAACAATTCTACGTCGACGGCCTACCGATCGATTACTTTGCACTTGTCCTACCTTTTTTATACTTTTCAAAACTTTGTTACTTCTATAGCGTTCCGGCTAACACAAAACGAAGTGCGCCTATGCCTGGATTTGGGCCTAGACCACAACGTGTACCTAAGATTAGCTGGCAAGTACACCAGTCACTAAACTATCACGGGAAAGCCTTGTGCGGAGAGCCAGCCGTCTGATAAAATGTCTAACGGTGACACTGGACCTAAGGCTCGAAATGTAAATGGCTTTTGTAATTGAGAAAAGTTTAAAATCGTTGTCTGCTTGACAAGCGAACCGTCGTATGCCCATTTCCTCTATGCAAACTTCCTCTTCCAAAATTTTAAGCAGTTTTGATTTACCGGACTTCTTGTTATTGGCAAATGAAACTGTATAAATTCACGCCGAACTAATCGAGCTTTGGTAAATTGTAATGGTGTAGTTTTTCCGGTTTTCTGATTTTAAACAGTTTTACTGAATCACTGCATCGAAGATATTCTTCACTAGGACACGTCGCCTAAATTTTAACAGCCGAACCGAATCAGTCTCTCTGCAGAGCCAAACGAATGAAAGTTCTTGCGGGAATTGTCTAACAACGGTTGCCAAGCGATGTGACAACTATAATAGTATGCCATGCGCAGGCCCCAATTGTGACCCTAATATGGTCAAGTGAAGTAATTCGTAATTGATTGTTTATTACAGTTGTTATTATTGCTGGCCGACAGCCCTAGCAAAAACAAATCTTAAAGTCCAATATCGCAAGGCAAAAGATGATTGCGTTAATGGCTGTTATAGCATTGTGGGGTGTTTAACAGACCCTGCATCACTTTTGCTGCACATCTCGTCGGAAAAATTGTTACAGTATCTATTTGTTAACTGTGCATCATCGGTAAGGCTTCCTTCTTTCAAATCGAAGCCTTGTTCATTAGAGTTCTTGAGATCAATCCTTTTTTTCAAACGTAAACGTTCACTGTTGCTCAAAATTGAAAAACACGCCCTTACGTGATCCTGTCGGCCCACGTACCAGCAAGTGGCGGGAATTTCTTCGTTTGCCTTTCCTGGGCGGTGTTTTTTTTCACGCCGCTTCAGTGAATCCTTCGTGTCAACAACAAAGAGAGATGTGTATTAGCAAAACTAATAGCGTCAGCTGTCGCGCACGCCACTTAATCGACGAGAGGTTCGATGACAAGTTGAGAGGACGTAAGAACTGGTGGGACTTATCGAAGACATATATGAAAAGAGTGAGGTAATTGACTAACTAGTGCTGATTCAGAGTGGGCGTTGAGGTAAAACGCGGCGTTTGATGTCAATGACGAGGGCTGCGACTCGCGTAAATGAACTGGAACTGATAATGACGATTTCGACGAAGGTACGAATGGCAAAAGTGAGGAGCAGGAATCGGTGTTAGGAAATTATGAAACTGAGTGCGAGCGTCAACGCCGCATTCGAGCTGGCCATGAAAGTTGCGTTGATGCGGGATGGAAACGGAAAAACCACTAGCGATTGGACAGATACAAACGATGATCCTGCTAACACTAGATAGCGATTTTAAGCTTCCAGTTCCAAATAAATTATAGATTACTTGTAAATACTGACCTTGTAACCAGAAGTAATTTACATAAAATTCCATCTCCTTTCCATATTCACTTGTTCTAAACCTTCAAGCTAAAGCTTTGAAAGTCTTCGGCGAAGCTGCAGTCTTCTTATAAGACAGGTAATATGTTTATTTGAATATGATAAGCCTGTATTTCGTACTACAGGTTTTCTTAATGAAACTTCTTGCTGTGCAATGTCGGACAACGTATGAGAAAAAACTGGCCATTCAACTGACATTTCTGTCACTTATTGGAAAATTTCAAAGACACAATTAAAATGTTCCATGATATGCACATTTTATTACGCTCTACATTTTGGTTTATCTTCTGTCTTCGACGTTTTAGGTAGACCACAAACCAAGATCACTGTGTAAGTAACTCTCAGATTGAAGCTTAAGTTCCGTATTTTAGAAGCCGTACCTCTATTAGCATAATTGCTAAACTTCTTTTTAGTTAAATGTTTGCACCGTAAAGTTTTTAAAGTTCAAATATTTTCAATTGATAAGTTTCGACTTCCTACGAAAACTCGCTCCGTTCGGAGCGGCGACGTAGTGGTGTTTCCCACGAACCTTTTATGTGCTCTGTTAGATAGGCTTCGTCGATTGCCGAATATATGCAACTACTCGAGGCAGGCGACAATTCACTGAGCCTATTATTGTCTGAACTTATTTTAACAATCATCAACGCTATTGCATATTGATTGGACTGCTTCATAGTATAACTAACTTAAAAAGTATACCTATAATTGCCTCTGGTGCCGCGAATAGAAGTTTACTAGTTGCAGATGAAGAATCTCTGGGTTACTTATTATAGCTCTTCTCCTAAAGTGTATTACCTGTAATTAATGAAATAACAAGAGAGGGTCTGAAACGTATATAGATAATATTTTTTTGTCACCCGATGCGCCCCCGACGAAGATAATTTCGACAATCATACAATCTCGTGTTTCTTCTGACCATTATCCTGTGCAGGAAGTTACCAGTTGCCTGAAAAACATCCCTGTTTACCCTAGTCAATAGATTCTGCGGTCGTAGGAAAAAGAGCCGTTCATTAACTATTACAGAAGCTAATGGAGTAATTTTTAAAATTAAGCTATAATGAAGGAGCTAAATCATTGGTGTCTTTTTTTGCAAAAGTAGATTCGAGTGCGTTAAGTTCATCTCTACCGCATGTCTCGATGCTTCTCCCAAGAAGTCTTCTTTTCATTTTCTATTAAATTTTTACGTTTTCTTATTATATAATATATACAATAAATTATATATAAATAAAATGTATAGTTACATCATTCGACAAGTCAATGAAAGCCGAGGTCAGCGGATTGCCTATTGCCATTCAATTTGCAATTTTCCAGCAAAAGTTGCCCATAATTGCCCATCCACTAACACATACATATTCAAGTTATTCCTTCAGACTTCTATCTTTGCAGCACCGTTGATGATTTCCTAACTTGTTTCACTTTCAAATATAAAAATAGCTATGATAATTCAACAAGCTATCATCTCATAACTGTGACCCACGTCAACGCGAAAGTTGTTTAAAAATGTGTGAAACATCAGCTTGAAACTTACCTAGTCAACATACATTCTTCGAAAAGCCGCAATATGATTTTCTTCAAGGTTTAGACCCACGTTCTTCTATATGAATTTACCGTTTCTCAACATCGAGTTCCGTGAGAGCTATTGTGTGCTGCCCACTTTGCACTCTCGTCCCCTAACGCATGCACCTGTGGCTGAACTAGCTATCGTTAAATGTAGCTCTGATACACTTGGCCTTTTCTACAGCAGACCACGTTCCTAAAATGAAATGTGTCCACGTTAAAACATCAGGCAAAACTTCTCATTGTGCCGAGGAACTGAATTAGCCTTAATGGGATAATCGTTCAATAAAGCCTATCCGTAGGATGCCTTAACTTGGCGTTTGGATAAAGGTTAGATTAAACTAGTCACTTCTTCAAATTATGTCTAAAATGCAGCACTGCCTGGCCTTTAGACTAGAAGTTTTCCCCACACGTACTTCTGTACCTTTATTAGATCGGTCAATGACTACAGCGTATGCTACGGCATTGTTTGGAACAAGGCATTCTCTCAGCATTCGAATATGATATTAACGATTCAGGATGACTCCACGCGCGTAGTCCTTGCAACAAGTATGGCGTCCTTGCTTTTTTTAGAACTATCTCCACCGCTGTCAATCTTCTAAACGTTATGGATGAACGTAGGGCATTGCTAGCTCAATTAACTGATTAAGCACAGAAACGATGTACACTGTAAATCGCTTGAGTTATCAACGCAGATCTGTTTAGGACTTTTTACCTTATATCCGACGCATTTAAAACCACAAGATGTCCTAGATAGATTCAGTGGCCATCGATCGCAATAATTTGCTATACGTTAGTTATGTTACACAAAATGATGCGTATGTTTGTGCAAAGAATCGAAAAGCAAGGCTCGGCAATCGAAATGTCACACTTGTCACTTCTACCGATCAGCACAAAGTTGAGTACGGGAGTTGATTATGATTGACATAGGAGAGAGATGTCGTCCATTGAGTATGACCAATAAAGATATGGTTGTGTACGTTACAGTTACATGGTCCCTTTTGGGTCGTCTGCCATCACGGTGTGCAAGAGCAGTGACGAATTGTTTGATTGATAAAACAATGTTTAACTATTTACTTTGTTTAGATTGATAACTGGTCCGCTCAGAGCGGATGACTTCCTTCGTTATCGAGATTAACCCGGATGGGTGTTGTCAGTGTTATACGGGCAAGATAAGATCACAACTGGCCATCGAGTCTCTATTGAGCACTTAGCGCAGATACAAATACGCTGTGCATACGACTGGACAACGCTATAAGTTGGACCAAACATCCGCTACTCATATAAATAGCATACAGTTTCGTTTGGTGCGTCACGTAGAATTCACTTCTCTAAGTTACGATGGGACAAATCCTTCTACCGGTAATAGCAGTTATAGCCCTGTTACTTTTCGTCGTCGGACCTGTCAACACCCAGGCCGCCGACACCTCGACCCTAACGCCCTCAACGAACTTACCTAGCATCACTCTACCTACGATCGCTACCTCAACCTACAAGAATGCTAACAGCAGTAATCGTAATGGCGGTAGCGGTGGCGGCTTCTTTCATAGAGTTCAAAAGATTACAACAGCCTACCTCCAGATAGGTGAGTAAATAGTAGTTAGGGATGTCCTGCTTTGTTGTGCGTGCCTCAGTGAAGTCAATAACATTGTTATAGTGGTATTAGCTTAATTTGTTAGCAACTGATGGATCGTATGCACTCAGCTTTCAATAACGATAGAAAAAAATCTCTGCTGCGTCTAACAAAAACCGCTATTTTTGACACCGTCCTGTATTAAATGTGTGGCAAACTCGTTTAATGAAGTGGTGAAATAATGCAAACATAACTGTCGGGGCAGGACAATGCCGATTTTTGCAGAGTATACTTAGTTATTAGAGTTACAAAACGTAGACAAGGCTCTATGCTTTGGTTTTAAGCTCGGACTATCCCGAATCTGCGCCCTAAATTGGCAAAATTCGCTTAATCCCTAGTAATGAAAAAGCGTAACTGTTTCTTGTTTGCAGTTCGAAACATGTTTCACAACAATCTACGCAATGGGAACGTCGCTGAAGATGGTATAGGTGGTTCTTCTCAAGGCTACTGAACACATCGCTTGTAGTTTGGGGCGGCTACGTGAAAAATTCAGTTAAATAAAATCTCTTAACAAATGTCTTGTAAATAAATAAATAAATAATTATATTATTAAATAGATAAATGCATTGTATTAACTTGTCGATTGGCGCAAAAGCTATGGATTTTGAACTCAAGGTCGCTCGGTGTATTTTCTGTCACTTCTGTTACATTTTCATTAGTGGTAGCATAATTTTTCTAGACAATCACAAACATTGCTTAGAAGCGTTTCAACTTCGTTGAGATAAGGTATATCCAGTGACTTCTTAAGGCTGGCTACTTTCCGTTGTACTGATTCGCAGTTGCAGCATCTGTACAATAAACATTGTCTAAATCGTCATTGGACAATTTCGAAAAGCTAAACGTGAGTTGTCCAGATGACTGTTTGTTGCGCGCTTATTGATCGGGCTGTCCAGACGCAGTCACGTCTAAGTTCGAATTAAATTCAAGCTGAGAGAAAACGTATAATCGTTACTGGTACTATTTCCCTAAACAACCTTTAGCTGGCTGTAAAAAATCAGAGAGTTCTTTTAAACAAACCTTTGTCTTATTTCCTTTTCTCTATTGACAACTTTCCAGAAGTCTGGTGTTATTTAGTTATCTCTAATTCTAATGAGATATCTCTAACTCTACGGCACTAATGCAACTGTTGCTTTTAGCTACTATTTACCAGATGGTATTCAGTATATACGAGTTAATAGACGCGCATTCATAAGCGACGATCAGACATGGGCTGTCGTAGGACGTAAGTGATGTTTTTAAAACGCGCAAACACATTGACGCTCCTTTGTATGGTGAGGTTACCCAAAGGTTTCTAAAGGCAGAAAAGATCTTGCTGGAAAATATTGTTTAATTTTATTAGTTAAATTGGTCCACTTTAAACTACATACCAGATTGAATTCAGTATGTAAACGCACACCCTTCAGATGTTGTACCTGTGCTTAATCATCTAACATCAATCTTCATGCTCTCGTTCTTCTCGTCTTCGCACCGTTGACATTGTGCTTGGTAGAAAGCTGATAGCTGCTCTATGAAACTGCATCTAGTAAGATTTTGCATCCTAAGTCATTCTTATGTTTACAGCATGCCTATTACAATTTGAATTCTTAATTTCAAAATGCCTTATAAAATTGTCTATCTCGACCTAAATTATAATAACTTCGTATCGCGCGAACTCATAAGCTCTAAGTGCGAACGCCTAAAAATGTTTTTACAATTCGATCAAGAATCGGACACACGAATGTCCTTTCTTTTTTCACAGTATATATATAGATATATACATATATCTTTTTTTGTAACCCAGTAAACTCTTTTAAACGTTCGCCGTGTAATTAGGTCTTCGCTTAGTTACATTCAGGATCGTTCCTCTGGCGTTTCACCCTTTCGCCCTTTGTTACAAGGTTGTCCACCATTGTTGGTAGCAGCTCCTCATTAGGTTCCTGCAGCCTGAATACCTCCCTTTTTAAAATTTAGGTTTTCAGCGGGCAATCGCTTGTCGGGGAGGTCTCTTTGAGAAGATCTATGGGTTCGGCTTCTTTGTCGTATCATAAATCTGCGCGAGCTTGTGACTTGTTTTGCTACTTGTTGTGCTTATCAGTTGAACTACGTTCGCCCGATAGCAAATAGGAAGGACGAAAACTCTAAGCGACGTCTGGTAGTAAAGAATCGTTGTTTTGCGATTGCATGCGCGTACCATAAAAACGGCTTGCACACATAGCGCTAATTAACGTATTTTATACTAGTTAATGACATCTTGTTAAATATGTCAGTTTATTTATATACTTTCAGTCTATCTATCTATCATCTGCGTATATCGAAATTCGTATCGGGCTAGCGTTCGTTGATCTCTTAGTTCATTAGAATATGTTCAGTAGAGCGCTAGTAAATCCGCTATTTCAACTAAACAACAATAACATAGTATGTATTTTGTCCATAATTACGTTAGCGTGATTTATGAAAAGCGCAAAATTAAACTAATCGCCGTCAGCTCGAAACAAATTGTAGGGCTCCACCCCTTTGACCTGTGGTGACTCCTGTGGTTCCATCAATTTTATACAAATAAACTGCGTTCCGCAAACAACAGTCATTTATTCTGTTTTTGTATGGACTCACTCCGAAATAACACACCGCCTCATGTTGTTCTCCGTCTTAGTTGTTGGGACGGCCTTGCTCCCAGTAGTAGTAACACTCTAACCGGCCAGAACGAGGTAATTCTTAGTAAGCTTGCGCAACGAACGCCGCGTGTCCACCCATCCTTTTCAACCGAATGACCTGTCCGTAGGATCACCGCCATCAGAAGATGAAAACTTAATGGCGGTGGCGGTGGCGGCGGCGGCGGCGGCGGCGGCAGCAAGATCAAAGGAAGAAGCTATTGCGCACTAATGAGGTACTTGAAAGTGGACTCAAGGAGAAGAAGAGTAAAAAAGGCGGTCGGAAAAATGTTGACGGTTTGAAGTCGAAAATCGGAACAAGTATTTCTCATACTTCGGAACAATATTACTAAAATTAGTACGTACTGTTCTGATCGGTGACCTTCGACTATTTTTCTAGTAACGCGATAATTTCATAACTGTAGAACTTCTGTCGTTCCTAGACGAAAAAACTGTGAAAAGTAATTTCTGCACCCCCCCCCCCCTTCAAAACTGAAGAAGATCATGAAGGGAGCTCTTTGCCGAGACTAAAAGAGATAACAGTTTTATAGTGCAAGACTCGGGCTAGACGGCGGCTGAATTGAAATTTCCCATTTTGCGCTTTATCAATTTTCGTCGTGTAGCTAAAGATATATGTAATTTAGTATTGTCGCGGTGATAAACAACGAGTTTGGCCAACTGTTTTCAATGGCTGATTGTAATATGGCTAGTTGTTGACTGTAAAAGTTCGAATTAATAATTTTTCCAAATGGCACGCTTCCTTTTTGACCCCACCAAACACAGCATTACTTTTTTTGGTGTCATCCAGATTTTGCCAGATATCATAGAGCTTCCCTGTTCATTGGCCATAATCTTTTTCGCACATTATTACCAGATGCAATCCAGTTTTCTTCACCACTAACCAATCGCTTTAAAAATGCTTCCATCGCGTTGCGCAGAATTTTACAGATAGAAATACGATCGGACAAATGCTCGTACGCCGATTCGTGCGGCACTCAAACTTTTTTCTAGCTAACATTAATTAAATGGTTTAATACTGTTCGATGTTGAATCGTTAGCTACTTGGCAATCTCATAGCGTGTTATTATTATTTAACTTTCACAACATCTGCATCAACTTAGTTCATAGTTAGTCGACTACTACGACGAGTATTTTTTACGCCGACGTTTTCAGGAAAAAAAAATTATAGGATTGTCCCTGGGCGATTTTGTTCGATAACGCCATGAAGACTACACGTTCTTTTTATTGACTAAGGCAGCATTTTTGCTTTTTGATCGTAGTAAAATTATAGGATATAGTGAGTTTTAACTAAAACTCTGCCCATACTCGAAACGGTTCATCTGAAGCCTGAATAAATGCACTCCAAACAATACTTACTACTGTCAACTTTTAGCTCTCAAATGACGCCAATGCTAATCTAGTGTGATTTGCATATGTAACTTCTTTAAAGACTTCTCGATTGAAAAACCTGTCAATGCTATTTCGAATATTTTAGAGAAATGAGTACGTTTGACCTCTTTAAGGTGCGCGGCTTTCTATAAAATGTGTGCGCTTTTCGAAATAGTTCTTTGAAGCTGAGCTCTGTAAAAATCCGTAAGAAAAAGGTAGCATTTAATGATATCCATATATGCCGCCTGATCTGTGATAACGCTGCATACAGCATCAACGAAGGAGATTTTTGAAGACGGTAAAAGAAAGTACACTAATGCGTATCTGCGAGTCAATAAACGAGAAAAATGTATTCGGGTGACATTTATGACAACCGAGAAATACGACCTCGATTTAATTCGAATCGGAGATCGCATAATTTCGAACCAATATAGATGAAAGCAATGCCTTTGAAGATCTTTTGTTTGCTCCCTGACTCAAATCATCAATTGAAGTAGGCTTAGTTCTCAGCTAGTGAGTATACACCCCGTAGGAACTACTTACTATGACAATAGAAGCAAACAGCTTTCCCTTAAACAGTTGAATTCCGGATAGAGTTCCGCTAATGCTGTACCAACTTCTTGCTTGTATTTCATTATAATCATTATACCGGTAGTATCTAAAAATGGGAAATTGCGTGGCTTTTTAATGCTTCACTAGTTACTCCCATGGATGAGTCAGAGCCCGAGACATATCGTCGCGTGAAACAAGGACGATTATTATTATTATTTACATTATCTTGACAAAAATCTTATCTCACCGAATGTTCAGTTACCTTCCCATCCAGGGGCTTCTTTATAAACAACAAAATGGTTTCACTAATGGCGCCTCTGTTAGTACACAACTTGCAAGCGAGCGCCGCTAAAAAAAGGAAAAAAAAAATTGAGCCTAATTGGATTTTTATAAGGTTATTTTTTGATAGAGTCAATCTTACATAACGTATTTGTAAGGTAGAGAAAGCTAAATCAGATTCGTAGTTATCTTTAAAATCGAAAAATTTTGCTAACTAACTTTAATAAGGCTTTTAATTCGACCAGAATATGTCCATCCAACGTCTTTGATGGGCCATGGCTTGGCGCTCTTCTATTTGGTTCTGTCATAAGCGTGAGGGATGACCTATATACAGACATCTCTGCTAAACCGTACACAGATTATTTCTAATTTTACAGATGATCAGGTACAGAGAACAGTAGATCGGTAGCTGGTTAATGCTTCGTAATCGAACTTGGAAAAGACTGTTTCATTAAACATTTAGGCGCTATACCTGTTACTGAACTCGACCTTAGTTTGCGTATTTCGGCTCCAGGTTGTTTAATCAATTAGTTTACTTTTTACTACTATTTTATTTATTACTAATTCGTAGTTTAATCAACCAGTTGACGTTCATTCTCAGCTTTAGACTTAGAAACGTTTATGAATTACTAAACAATCTCAGACAATTTTTTAAGTTAGGTTTCGAAATTGTCAAATCATTGGTTTACTAAGTGTGTTCCGTACAGATCGAATCTGGTTTATGTTCACTTGACACAACAATAATCTCCATTTTAAAATGCAGGTGTTAAATTTACCAACCGAAACGTATGATAATTTGAAATATGCCTCATATATATTCCCAAAGCTCATGTGCATGCAACGCTCTGAACTTACCGCTAACTATTTAAGTTTTTCTTGCAAAAGACTTATTGGACTTTTTTTTTCAAATAATCAAGATTGTATATTGCAATCGAAAATTTCGACTCAATCATCGAGTATAAAGTAGCCAGTCTTTCAACAGTTGTTAGGTTTTGAGACAGTGGAAAGTTTCAGAGCGGGTGCCAAATAAGGAAATCCCTAATCGATTACAGAATACGGTAGTGTAGTATAATCTATCAATTATCATTATCGACACTGACTGATGTGGAGGAAGCTCATACATAGAACGTCTTTGTCCATACTGCTCGCATGATTTTAAGCGAGGTAATTCTTCGCTTTGAAAAAATGCTGCCCGTGTACCCATCTTTATCCTATTCAGTTGTCAGACAGGGGTTAATGAACAAAGTTTTCTATTATTATTATTATGTGATACTCGCCGGCATAACATCGTGGTGTTTTCACTCTTCTGCCACAGGCTGCCCCCTGACTGAATTGGACGGAGTGTCTGAGTAGAACGAGTAGCGATAACTGCACTTAATTATCGGATATAAAAAATGCAGCGAATTAAAATCGAAATAAATGTAGTTTATGTTCCCTCTTTATAGTGGACGCTTATAATAAATGCCATATTTCAAGTTCGTATTGAAATTTGTTTTCCCTCGTTTAAATCATACCAATAATTAGCAACACATGTCAAACCAAGCAAACGACGACGAGACACTAACATGAGCTGGATTTTTACGAATCTGATGATTTTATAGGAGGGTCCAATATACTCGAAACTGTAACAATAGATGGTGTCTCAAACTATAACCATGCTAACACCACTTTCATAACAATCGTAGTGGCGGGAATTTCAAATAAAAACCGATTGAGTGTCAGTTCATTTTTGATTAGTCGGCAGCACCGCTGAGAACGCCTATGCAGTGACAGTGTTGGTCTCATTTGACCCTCGCCAGGCATGCGTAGAGCATCGTCTGCTAACCAGCGCACGGTGTCAAGCTTCGGGATCAATCTAAAATAGTTCGCTTCGTTTTAAAAAACATTTTTGAAAATCCTTTCTCAACTTCAGCCGATAAGTTCTATTCACTTCAGATTCAGTGCAACAGTAACGGAAAAGCAGCAAATTCATTTTCACTTACAGTAACGAATAGGTGTTACCATGGTAAAGGGTCGTGCTTAGTTTATCGTCAAAGCAAACAAATAGCTTAGAATGTTTGGATCTTTAAGTGAATTTTAAGCGGTGCAACATTATATTCCATTTACACTATTCATATTGTTGGCCGAGGTTCATTATCTACGAACTAAGCAATTTTGCGCCCGTTCGACCAAGACTTGTCCTCCGAATATGAACGGAACACAGCACAGGAAGCTTCCTATATATTATCGCTATCAAGCTGAAAGTAAGGGCGTAAAGTAACTGCTCTGCTCAGCTTTAACTAAACGACGCGACTATGATCGACAAAAAGAGCGACAGACGGAAACGACAAAAAAGATCAGGCCGCATGTTTCGGCCTCATCAGAGATTACTATATATACACATATACAAAGCTCTATACAGTTGATACGACTATCTGTATACTACGCTTTTTGAGTCTGCTGTTAACCATAAACAGAGCTGAGATCTACTTTGCATCTATCTTACTTACCGGAAGAACTTTTTTGTTGACTGAAATTGATGGTCAGTCCCGTAAACAGTTTCCACCGAAACAACGGTAAGCCGGGGTGGCTGTGCAGGGGGGTTGCTCTTCCATCAGTTTGCATATTCACATCTATCGTTTATAATGGAGTCAACCCGGTCGACGAAAGCGGTTCCGATAATGAGTAGAATCGTATCATCTATTTGATAAGAAATCTTAATCGATGGATCCACGATACAAGTGAGTAACAACTGGGTTCGGTTTCTTAATGGCGTTGCATGCGCTAACCTTGAGCACACATGTCAGTAGCTTAGGTGATGTTAAACTTTGTCGAAAAATTGCACGAACCCCCAACTATACACCGAAGACTTAATTAATTTAAACGGGTTAAGATTATTTTATCATATTGTGCTTAGGCAACGCTCCTGTCTAATCTCTCAAACGTCTCTACCCCAAGATAAAGCGTCGCTTGAATGGTGACCATGTAACATCCACCGATCTTCATTTGCTTTCCGATTCATCAAAAGCCACATGTTACGCTATGGCATATCGTGCTATTAATGATTGTATGGTTAATCTGAATAAATCATGAATCTCACAGTACTTTACGTCCATCAGGTGTACTGCCGCCGCTATCATAATGTAATGCAGTTCTTACAAACCTGTTTTTTCTTTCAATTTCCTCCTTTTGAAAGCCGTAGGGGCCATTACCTTGATCACAGTCGAATTTATGACGGCTGTAGTTTGAAACTAGCGTGTCGCCAGGAGCAGACCATATCCAAGGGCAACCTGGAGCAAAGGTATAATACCCTAGTACTAAAATTTTTGAATAAAGTGTAGGGTAAAACCTAGTCACTTGGATTCGAAGATACAACACAGGGTATTCCGTATCTTGCTCTTGCATCACAGTTTTCCGTATACATTTTGGCTCATTCAACAATTACTGGAAACGAACCGCAGAGCTCATAGAAGTCGGGCATTGTTTAAATTTTAATTCATGGCCTGTGTCCTATCAGGGCAGCTTGGAAAAGCGTTCGGTTGAAGCTGTTTTCCGCATACAAACTAGACCGACTCCGACAGAAATTGGCGTACTGTATCTTTTGTAACTGCAAAATATTCACAAGGAGCTACGTATCAGAATTTAAAAAGTGCGAGGGCAACGTTTTTGAAAATTAATTTTAAAACTGTAGCAGGGATATTTCGTGGACCTTATATTTTTTTGGCAGATTTGGTTCTTTTCAGATAAACTTATAATATCCATTAACAATATTGCAGGAATGCGAACACTCGCATGTTTGAAAAAAGAATAGAAGTTTATTGTTATTTAAGCATTCCTTTATGCGGTGGCTATGCAGTTATGTGTGATTATCCACCATCAATTTTTATGGCCAAAACAAGAATCTAAAACGACTTGGAGCTTTATTTAGGGACCGTATCGATCTCTCTTTCAAGTCTGGACATTGCCTACTAGTGCACTGGCTATAACCAAGCGTGACATGTGTACAGCGTGTTCTGAAAACGATACGTGACTGTAGTACCTAAATGTTATACGAGGAGCCCGATTCGTTTAAGAAGCAATAACTGTCTTTGGCAAACAAAATACATTCTGGACTATGGATCAACAGAAAGTTGTATTTTATGACGACGAAAAAAGACAATGTTAACAAATACCAGTACTACGTCACAATTGAGTACAGTTTATTCAACTAGCGGAAGCATTATTAAGAAGATGTTTGCTTTGGTAGAATTACCGTTGGATCAAAATCTTGTTCCTTATTGTTGGAGGGCCCTACAGGCGCGAACAGCTCTATAAATATGTTAGCTACCGTAATTGAAGTTCATAGTCTTCATAGAACAGTTTCCAACTGAAGACCAAAAGACCGGGGAGTCGTAAATTTAATACACGCTACCGTATTGCATTTACCGTATTACCATACATATTGCAGTGTCATTTTTCGTTAGCCAACCATTTAATTAATTAATCTCTCTACCCCAAAAAGCTTTCGCATTCGCACCTTAGAGGGCATACTGAACCGCTCCTTCGTGTGTAGACCCACAATCAATATGAAAAGCCATTGTAGTTATAGGCCAGATGCAGGACATATGTATTAATTTTTACTCGACAACGCAGCAAAACGTCCGCACTTAGCGTAGACCACTTGGTCGACTGAAATTATTGCAAGTTTTTACTTAGGCCACGCTCTATTTTTAGAGTTTATTATCATTTAATGAACAATAAATACTATATAT
>NW_019211460.1:8512643-8540415 GCF_002443255.2 Varroa destructor | reverse complement strand
TACAGTACAGTTTTACATATTCTATGCTTCCTTTAATTATAATGAGTAGCGGCACATTGTCTCTGAAATAAGCCTACCGAACGACTCGATAGGATATCGAAATCGACCTTGTGGTCTTCAAAAGACGCTTCGGTATTTGTTTCACAAGAGAGCTCACGTTATTCAGAGAGTAGAGATACTGTGATTGCAATGGCCATAGGGACATACATACAAAGGTGTATCATTTTCAACCTCTGGTTATAAAGACCTACCGTCGAACTAAATAGAGCTAGTTAAGAAATTGTCAAGTGCCTGACAATATTATTTTTAAGAAAATCAATAATACTATCATAGTTTCGCTTAAAAAAAAAAGTAATTATAAAGCATTTTTTAGCGAATCTCTACTAGAAATTTTGGAGTTAATTAATTGAATAGGCATTCGAGCAAAAATTGTCCTCTAAGTATAATTAGCATACAGTAAGGGACGCGTAGTCCTTCGAGAATTTCTCTATTTTTTAACGCCGTCAGATTGAAACGAACTAACTCTACTAGGTGAGCTACTTAGTAAACCAATTTTTCTGATTTGACTGATCCCGGCAAATAGCGCGACCCATAGTCAACGATCAGACCGACAAACGGGAACGACGAAAGAAACTGCAATTCACAGTCGGGCCATTGCGTACGGCATGCATATGTATGTGTAGGAAGCCCTATCGCATTATAAAGCATGCATCCAGCCCGGTTATTATTACCTGCTGATCACGTTTCGCTATCTCGTCACTTTTCGAGTTTAACCTAGCTTGAACTAATCAATCATTTCGGCAATTTTTCTCTTCGTGGTTTACTCTGCAGCCAATCAAAATGATCAGGTTATAGCCTCAATGGTCAGAGACTTAACCTAATTTTTCCACTGACCAAAACAGCACTACTGTTCCGCTAGCTCGCGCATTGATCTCTTTCGCCGAATCGGAAGACAAAAACTTCGAAAATATATGAAGGTCCTTTCAGCACATGCCGCTACAGATTAACCAAGTTTGTCAACAATAGCTGAATTTGACTTTCTAGAACTGTTGTACGCGGCGACCTTGGCCATACATGCCCTGGTAAATTCACTATTTTTTTTTTAAATACAGAGGCCAATAAAAGGGCGGGAGAAGCACCGTTGTAATAATGCTACATCGTACCTTGTCTGAACTTCCCGCACAATTTGGATAACAGTCTTAAGCAAATCGAAACCTGCAGAGCAGGCTTGGTAAATTGTTCGAGAACTACCTAGAAATAAACGTAGGTTCTTATTAGATTAACGTTGACTTATCATGCTGAGATACCCAACAGAAACATGTATGCATATGTCTGTCATACCTCTTAACATAAATCTTATAATATAACAAATTACGACACAGTTTTTTTTTTTTTGTTTTTCGATCGGCAGTAGCAATGGAAACAGTGGAAAATCTATAAAAACTCTTGCTTTTAAGGGCCAGCGTTCATTCATCACCGCAGGAGACCACATCCGTTGGTTATAGTTTTCATACACTAAGAAGCTTTGAAGAGGATGCACGGAGTTAAACCGAGTGAAGTCTTAGGAGAAAACGCAATAAAAATACAAACCTATGTAAAATTTTTAGCAAATGTATCAAATGGATTTGTACGATCCTTCACTGGCACCCGTAGCACAGGTGTTTTGTATTTGCAAATCGACTAGTCTCCAGTTCAACCCAAAGACAGCCTGGTACTAGGCGGCAATTATTGTATTTCTCATTTATATCCTGCCGAATGAGATGCCAGTCGCAGTGTCCCCCTATGTAGGTCTTCCATAAAGCGAGAGTATTTTTCCATTCGTATGCACGTACGCGGTGTGCCGTCTATCAATCACAGAATTGGCGAAACCACCCCCCCCCCCCCAAATCATTTGCACACAATTCCTATCCGAGCAATGTAAGGCAATCATAGAGGATGGCCCTCCATAGTAACCCCTATAACTAAAACAGATTTACATATCCATATTGTTTTTCATTAGCAATCGCCAGTTTTTTATGCAAAAACTTGCATGCTTTGTTCGGTGATGTTTATTCGTCCTCTTCCTAATAGTGATTTTATTAGTAGTTCGATGGTCAATAGAGTGGCAGAACAGTATAGCTACTAAAATCCGTAACAGCTATATAATTACAGTCAACAATGATCCATAGGATCTGAGTAAGACCGAACGCCAACACTTGTGCGAGCTTGTCGTACAGCTAAAGGCACTGGTTTAATGAGACGGCAGACCTGCCAAGATAAAAAAGCAAATAGTAGGCCACAGTACACTGAAATTTAATTTATAATTAACCGAAGTTGTAGTCTTATCGGAAAGTTTAATATCATGTAATAATAAGTAATGAGCTAATCAGGAATTGTACGAGCAGCTCAAAGCTGAATATAGATTCTAGAGAGATAGTGATTAACTACGCATAAATTACTCAAAAAATACCGGAATAGAACGAAAAAAATAAGTCAAATGAGTAAGGTACTAGTAGAGGCCAACAGGTTAAACCCAACAGAAATTTCTAGTGAGTATATATCGGTGCTTGAAGGGGATGCAAGCTTAAAGATCAGTAATTCGCTTTAGAAGCAGAGATTGATCTTGTGCTTCAGTGGACTTACATGCAGTGGACTAAACGGGCATGCCGTCTATTTTATCATCGCATCCTTTTTGATAATCACAATGACCTGTAACACTAAGGATAACTAAATTTTAAAATAACAGCTATACATTTCTTATGAATAATCGATACCAAAACAGCAGGGGCATTCCAAACCTGCTGAACTACAAAATCATATCCTTTCTATAAGCATAAGAAAGTATAAATAACACCAGTTAAACAGACGCTTTGTGTACTAGCAGTCTGCATATGGGAAAGATATTCTTCGAACGCTGCTGCTTCTTCTGTCGAAACTACCTTCCACCTTAAGCCTCTGCAGCATTATAGGGGCATATTGTTTTATTCGAGAGGATATCATAGCACTGAAGATGACCCACACATCGTATAGTTGTACGGGATACAAGTCAGTACGATCCAATACAGAAATATGTTTTTTAAAACCAAAAATTAACACTTCGATACTTCTACTAGATTGTTTAAGGAGGTTAAGCATTTTTTGTCGGTTCGCTATTTTTCAGAGGTTTTACGCATCGCTTTTTGTAAAAAATTGTTATAGTCGAAAAGCGACAATTTTATTAAGTAAAAAAATGTTTGAGGTCAGCAATTGTAGTCATGCAAGATAACAGAAAGCGATATAAATTATTCAAAACAAAGAAAGAGACAGTTGGGCATCGGTTTTCAAGCCAAATAGTACTCATACGGCTAACTGCACTTGTAACAGCCCAAAATTAATGCAACTCCATGTTTTATAAGTTACCCAATTATTCGTATCTCTAACATTATCATCAAATGTGTTTGTCATCGGTACTCATAATTTTTCTGCATCTTCTCTCAAAGAAAAAAAACTCAAAAGGTTTATAACTAATTCACACAACTTATTAATCTAAAGAAATATCTCTACTCGTGTGCCGCTTCTATTGACGCAATCAAAAATACGTGACGTAATGGCTGAGATTTTTTCTCATTTTGCCATCTGCTTGATACGTGGAAATACCCGGTATTGCTATGATGTTCAATATAGCCTATGAGCTTTTCCACTGGCCGACGGAATATATATATATATAGCCGTAGATTGCATGCTCAATTACGCCAAATCGTTGGGCATCGTCGTAACGCGGTGCCCTGAAACTCTGGAGACCCGCATTAGGAAGTCGTTCTATCTTTTTATTGAGTGCACGTCCTTCAATATATCTTCCATTCAATATAAGATAATTAAAAGGACCATTAAGATGAAAAGGCGTTTCTATTTCTATTCAAATCTTTTCACTTCGGCCAACTCACGCCTTGAGATGATCCTCAGTTTCTGTAAATAGTCATACAACATTCTATTGTTAACGTCACACCCCTAAAAATTCTATCGACTTTACATGCGTTTGTTTTGCTCCGAATGTTCATGACAAAATTATGGTAAGGCGCACGTTTTCCGAAGGCTTACGGAGATTACCGTATATGCACATTTACCCAATGCGACAATTAAAACAGGTGCTGCTTCCCCTCGTTACATAGCGTAGAAAATCTTGACAAAGAGAGAGACTAAAATTAGAAACAATCAGAGAAGCAAAAGTACTGTATGGTTTTAGTGGAAGTGTGCGCTCTACAAGGTCTGATTTGGATCAAGATAATGCCGAGGCTTGCTTCACTTTTTTGAGATATAAAACTCGTCAATTTGCCCCATACTAACTTTCTCATAAGCTCTTTACAAACGTATATTTTTATTTTCAATGACAACATGAGCTTCCAATACCCCGACTAGTCATTAGCACCATATAGAAATTATCAGCTCTTCGCTTTTGATCTGGATACAAGATGTCCGTTTATTTAGACAAGAAATAATCGGATCATTGGCGTCCCGTCAGTTCATATCTGTAAATAAAATCCCTGTTCACAGCGTCATGTAGCAGTTTTTGTGTATCCGGTAGTTTGAACAACAGCATAAGACTATTTGTATGCTGTATACGTGTCCTTCCATGGCCTGGTCGCGATATTTTCAGTTTATCAGGCCTTGGTGCTCTCAGTCCAATCTACTAACATTCGTTAGATTTACATGAACCATTACTTATACCTGTGTGGCCATGATGAAATATGTAAGTTAAGTTGTCTGAGTACCTGCTAGCTGTCTGGGAACGCTGTCGTGTCCTGTAATGATACAGTGGTAATATGTTTGCCCATGGATCTTAAGTACGAATCGCGTAGGCAGATCCAGGTAAAAATCCGGATGATTGGAATCCCGTCTCTTCTTGGTCCCCTTATGTTATTAGTATAAGACTGAGCATTCGAGCTTATTTGGACCACTTACTTGGTAATAGCCAATCTTCCCCGCTCCAAAATTTCCGTTAGTTCCTGTGTCAAAGGTCTAAGTGTATCAGAAATGACTTTTAAGCCATAGCGATCAATTTTCGAGCCTTTCAAATGAAAATCGTATCTGGGATTTTTCCGTTTGCCACATAAACGGGTTTTGTAGAAGGACCACGAAAATTGGCAATACTGCAGACCGCCTATTTCGGACAAAACAAAGTTTGGAACCTTTGTGAGGTTTCGTTCACGTAGGGACACATGGTAAGCCAAGTTCGAATACGGGCATAGACATACTTCATCTAGTGTTGGGAGTCAGCGGTTTAATGAAATGCCCAGTGTTGGACGGCGGTGCTGGACGACAAACTTGAAACATTTCATTTTAGATTGGAGAATAGTTGATTTTAGTTCAAATTTCGAAAACGACACGCTATTACTTGCGATGGAACCGACGTTTGTCTAGTGCTAGGAGTATCAAAATTATAATCTACAATCTGCCAAAATTTTTCACAATTTTAACACTCCACTCTGCATATACTGTATACTATTTTTCTGCCTCTATCTATTCAGCTTTTGCAATAACGTAGGCCGATGTACTACAACACAGTATGAAAGGACTTTAGTTGAAAGTTACAGCTCACCGTGTGATTTCTCAAATGGATGCTATTACGGAAACTATGGGCTTTACATCTAGTTCATTTGACTCTAATTCATTTACTTTCCAAGGGTCGATGATTTATTAATTTTTTGGTTAGGTTAGGTATAAAACCGTAAAGAGCCCTGTCTTACTTTGCCGTGTCAAACGGGTTTACGCCAAAATGCGGGACAATTCAAAATGATGCTGATGAGGACTGTTTCATTAGAATTCCTTTTCTCAAATGTCTTTGGTTATTAATGAATTACAAGAGGAACGAGCATAAATCAATAACAGAGGCAGGCAGCCAGCCAGCCAGCCAGCCAGCCAGCCAGCCAGATTTAGTTCAATAAATCCCTTTACGTTGGGGTCGGAACGGGTCGAATCCATCAAGAGTTATTGTTTCAACAGAACAAACTTAAGTTGGTGAACTGCTAGCCTGATTTGACAATATATCTTCGCTGCCTGTTCCTATATATTTACAACCTATAGCCCCTTACCAACTAAAACATTTCACTTGTTTCGTAGATTAGAAACCTGCTAATATTAGGGACACGTTGTAGCCTAGGTTCGAACCTAGGCGTCGACAGACTGAGCTGGGAGCAAGCCAGTTGTCCGTCTGATGGAACGCTTGCTTGACGGCGATACTGGACGTAGAAATCGAAACGTGCAGAGATTAAAGACCAGACTTTTTAACCGTAATCACTAATTACGGCAGCCCTAAATGAATAGGTACTACGGCCTATTCTGCATTGTCAGCGGTCGCTTATAAATAGCCGTACATTGTCTTCTTTGAGGATGAGCGGGCGAATACGTATAAGCTAATGTATGTTAATCTAAATCTTCCAATTATTTTTTTTGATATTTATGGTAAAATGTCTTGCTCGAAGAGAATCGAATAGACCGGCTTAAACAGGCTATAAGTACCCATGTACTTCGAAGGTGGCTACGATGAAATTCCAAAGGGTAAAAAACACTATCAGTTTAGCTTAAGGCACTGTATGGTAGCTTTGCGCTCAACAAACACGCTCGACATTTCCTAATGCGGAGTTATTTTAACGTCGTTTACGTAAATGTTGTTTTTTTGAGAGATGGTTGCTGAGACGCTCGTGTATGTTTTTATCTAGGAAACGGTAAGAAGACAAGTGGTGCACGAGGAAAGGCTATGCATTTTTACGAAATACAACGGTGAGCCTCTAGCAGAATTTTAATAAATTTTAATATCCAAGTTAACGTGGAGCTATTTACTAGCAGTGTGTACAATTACGATGCTAGATGTGATTTATTTCATATGGAGACCCCTAAGGCGGGCGAGTGGGCAAACTCGCATTAAATACGTAATATATGACATCGGCCCGTTTTTCAGTAAAAAAAAGCATCCATTTGTTCATGAGACCATTTACCATATCAGTTCTACGAAATTGTGGATATATGCCATATTATTGTACGTATTATTGTTAGCGCAATGTACTTCGATTGCCTGCGGGCTCCACCCTTTGCAGAGCTCATAAGGAAAGATGTATACAGAACGTAGATGCTTGTTTATTTCAGGTTTTAAAGCATGTGATTGGAGCATCGAACGAGTCGAACTCAAAGGTACTCCTATGAAATCTGGTTACCCCCGTAGAAATCAATAAAAACATAGGTTGTGCGAGCTACAGTCGCACTTTCAGCCACTCTTTGCTGACTCCACTTTCCAAATTTAGGTAGTTCCTACGATTATGCGTTAGGCCTATTTTAAACGACCTTAGTTAACACAATCTGTTCATAATTAAATGGGTTAAATATGAGTCGATGAAATAAAGTCGAGTGACAAGCGGATCTCGCATTCCGAGCAATCTCTAAGCACCGATTGCTAAATCAGTGGTACCAAAAATTTGTTGGTACAACAGAAACAGGCCTCCAGCCCTATGTGACCCTAATTGGTGGGACCTACTAGAAAAATTGCTTTTATTGATACCTTCATGTGAAGTATTGTAATACACATTTGAGGTTCTACTATATTGTAGGGCTGGATTTGTGCTTTTTCAAGTGACGATATCTTACAATGGGATCAAAGACAACTTAACTGTTCAAAGCTGGTTAAAAAGCCCGTTTTTTTTTGTTTGTTATTAATGTAACAGTATATTGCTCAGCTATTCAAAGATTTAAATGTAAACACAGCCGAGTTTGCTGCCATCTTTCTTGCTCTAGATTCATGGCGACTCTTCAGAGTTGCAACGTTGCCTCTTACTTCGACACCGTCGTTTATGCTCCATCGGTATTTCTTAAGCGAGTTGTACTTATTTACAATTCGAAATTATTCTAGCTTCTATCCAGTTTTGCGTGCAGGCTTTTATGAGCTGGTAAACCGTACCACGTTTGTGGATGCCATCTCTGCTGTAAACCGCGGTCCATTCCATTTATTTCATCATCTTTTGTACTGGGTTCAGAAACTAGCTTTTCTTCCAATGAGGCCTAAGAAACTCTTATTATCTGTGACTATTACAGCGTCATGTTTGCAATGCAGTATAGTAATGAATACACTGGGCTTTGACTCGAGTCACGTATCGAATTGACTCCCGCCAGTGGTTTCGTCTGATCTGTCTGCTTCGTATGATTTCTTCTAGCTTAGTACTATACATATGGAACTATATGATGCGATTTCATACATAATGGTAGAAAATGATTAGCACGACATAGGACCGAACGTTAGCTCGAACCAAGCTCTATCTATTTGTGACCTGCTCGCGCTGCACAGCAGTCAAAATACGCTCACAATATATTGCGTGGACCATATATCCACGCGGCGTCTACGGCCGCTTTACGAACCGTCATTTAATGTGGGAGGAACGATTTGTTAAACAATAGCCTTTTCACATAAAGGTGTACTTCGCTTTTTATGCAGCCATACATTTACCGCGTCACGTAACTGTAATCAAAAATAGTACGTTCAAAATACATATAAAGAAACCAGATGGATTTAGACTAAACAAATACAACACGCTCAGTCATCAAGGGAAGGACGGGCGTCGGCACGACACCGTTGGCTTAGCAGGAAGCGTCAGCTTCGCTCTAATCTTGTGACCCTCATTGCTTGTAGACGTAGATGACTCGCAGACAATAGTAATTTCAATGCTAGAAGACCAGCTAATAGTCGAGTGAACGTAACGGAATATGTGAACCCACAAATACTCTTGCACAACACATTAGGTCGATGCTAGAAGTAAAAGTTATCATGGCCGACATCGATAGAGCATGAATGACAGATCCGTCGATGATTAAAACAACGCTTTTCAATAAGGAGATGCAGACAGTCGGAGTACTAGTAGTGACTGGCTGAGAAGCGGAAATCAAATTCAATCAGTCCTTTAACTGCTCCCAGTTTTCCTTTTTAGCCTAACACGTATACAGGCAATAGAGTTTCCATAAACACTGCGGCTATAAACGGCCTCAGCGTTGTAATTATACGAGTGCTAAATAAAGCAAATGTTCAAGCAAGGCAGACGTGTCTATGCGGCAACAGTTAGAAATTCCCATTCACCGGTATGGTATTAATGCAAGAAAAAGAGAAGAAGTACGTACCACAGTTAACAGCGAATGACATCTCGGGTGTACGCCCGTCTGATCTGGGTCAGTACACATTGTGCCAAGGTATTATTTAATATTCACGAACGACGAAATCGCCCAAACCATTTAAACGTTGATTCTTTCGTTCTTTCTCAGGAGTTCTATGGAATAGCTTACGGCGGCGTGTGGGACTGACTACGAATGAACCGTTGCAAGTAACCCCTTGCTTTCTGACTGGTTAGACGCTGTATGTGCTATTGCTCAAAATGAACGGCAACACGTAATAGAGGGCTGGAGTGAGGCCACGCCGAGACGGCGATCCGTAAAGTAACCGTTACTTCGACAAACAACAGTCAAATAAGTATCTACTATACCATATGTGCTACACGAAGTAATGGTGAAACATTGGAACGAAAAAACAGGATGATCTCTTTAAGATTTACTCGTTACTTTTGACAATGATCTTTCGTCCGAACAGACAAAATGGATTCTAAAAAAAATCCAGTGTCCGTCTTAACAGCATTTATTAATTAGTTTATATAACAATATCGCATATCGGCAAGGTGCTACGGATCTTCATGTTCAGCTACTGTTGTTGAGTTCATCACCGTAGATGATTACTATGTACAAAATATACGATGAAGATTTTCAAGTTCCGCAAGAAGACTATTTATCGGTAAAATGTGCATAATTTAGTCAGCAAGGAACACCAATAAAAACTACTGAAAATCACCAATTATTGTCGACTGTTATAAGGTGAATGGAAATAATAAAACTTTTTTTTTTTTTTTTATACACCCTAGATCTATAGTGCGTGTGTCGTTGGCAGAGTTCGAAGCAGCTATTTCTGATCTCTTGAAAGCAGAGGTTTCGGGGTCGGAACCGCTATGAAGGACGAATATATCTTTAGCTAAGATTCTTAATTATATTTGATTGCGGAAGTGCTCTGTATAACAACTACTGTAACATGTGTGTGTCAAACATTTCATAGTAATTTGGCAACAAAACTATATAGGTCAACAACTATTTACACGTACTGGATGCGACCCAGGCGAATTTCGAATGGGCATCAACAAATTTATCTCTAAATATCCCTACCTGAATAATTGGCTATTTCTATTCTAGCCTAGTTTGATTATCAAGCTCCTCTGCTTCACAAACGTGCGCTCTAAAGTATATTCTCTGACATCGGTCTGCTCTAAATTTGCAATTGTCGTTAAGTAACTTCAGTGACTTTTCAGTTTAATTGTTTGTAAGAGGCAGAACCTCGATGCTTGACTATAGAGCATCTATCTATTCTTCCGGAAGCCAACGGAAGTCTTTTAGCGTCGTCAATCCGCTTCACCCGTACTATCGTGGAGCGTTCAAAAACGAAACAGATGAAGGTCTCGACCATCCGATACGGCTATGTGCTTCAGCGTTACGCCCTGGCATTACTCATTTTCATGTTTCCTGGATAAGGTAACTTTTAACAAAATAATGATTTCTATAAATTAGCACATCTACTATACACAACACTTTAAACAGAAATGATAGAAAAACCGTATGAATCCTACTGTTTGCCTGTTATGTGAGCATGGATCTCATGTATAGGGTACATGGGGCAGTTAACTGAATGAAAACATCCGGTTCGTGTTAGTTAAATACTAAGCTGTGGTAATTACTTCATAGTGTGCTCATAACATTGAAAAAACTCGGACGTCTCTCGTAACCGTCTGTAATCTATTACGACACATTGATTGGTTGTATGTACAATTCTCAGTGTTATCTTATTTCTATCTCCCAGCACCCTCGATGGGTTATCTTTCCTTTGTGTGTTCAACACACGACGTATACCGTGTTCCGTCCGATACAGATCAGCTATCTAGTTTCATATTAAGTGTTTTAACTATGTAAGATTTTACCCCACATACGGGATTTATGATTCAGCTATGACTTTCGCTAGTGCTCCTGCGATGAATCTTTGGCCTTAAAGCTTTTTGGCTAGTATTCTCTTATACCTAAATGATGCATCGTATCGGTTCTTCGAATTGATTGCGGTCCGATAAGTTACTTGAATGTGAGAAAATCGTACCTCAGGCATTTGCTTTTGCTTTCATGTTCATAAATAGAGATCATGCAAATTCCTCGTTTATTTAGATTATTTTCAATAAGTTTCATTAGCCGAACGTGGGCTTTCAGATTGATGATTTCTGAACTGCTGATGTCAGACAAACGTTGGCCGACGGCCATAAGTCGCGGCTGAGCAAGTCAGCTTATTGCTGGCAGCCTACGACAAACTGGCTTTAACACCGTCAATTTTGTCGGCTATATATGTTTCGTATTTTTGACGTTGAGTCACGCTCTTGCTCTGATACCTGACCGGATGAAGTTTGCTTGTATTATTGCAAAGGTCGTACCTGGGCATATTTACGCACAAGAAGAAAATTGTGGAATCACCCCCTCATTACGCTAGGAAAAGGAAATGTCCGCATTGTGCGGTAACTATCATGATTCGTCCTTCAGAAAAACCGAATTCAGAATATGCCATCTCTTATCGAAAATGCTACAAACAATGTGAACAGTATTAGAATCAACTGCGATCAGAAGATATATACGCCCGAGGGGTTCGGCCGTCAACTCTACTGTAACTAAGAGGGTTCATTCAATGATAACATAGTCACACAATGCCCATGGATATGTCAGGCGCCTATGGTGGTCATTCGGAGACAGGTTTGTTAAGATACACGTACCGTATGATCCCAAGGTCGAGCAGATACGTACAAAGTGTATGAGCTTTAGACAATATGAAACACTATTTTCGACAAACATGGAATAGTACAAGTGTTGTTAATGGCTGAGCTAGCCTGTAGACAAATATTGTTACTGGTAATTTTTTGTTGTTAGTACTTCGTTTCCACAAAAATGTTAGCACCCAACAGTATATTGAAATTTTAAAGATTGCTAATATCTGTTTAACTTTGTGTATGAGTTTATCTCCTATGCATATTAAATGGGCCAAACAATATTGGGCTATTACGTATACGTTTTAATCGATCCTTGAACACACGGTGGAACCGATGCAAGCAGCATAAAATAGGTAAGACTGATTAAAGCTTTATCCTAAATGTTCTTTATCTTAAGAACTACACCGACGTTATTCAGAAATTCCTTCATAACCCTAATAAAATGGGGTTGGAAAGGATTATCTAGATTATATAGCAACATACAGGAAACGTGCTCGGGATCGTCGCTTCCACTTGTAAGTTCCTACGCGAGGCCGGGTATATTTTCACTGGGTAAACCGTTTACAAGCCGAAACGACATTAAGGGCAAAAAATAAATAGTTTAATATTGTTTATTTTTTAAGCTTTAGTTGTAAAAATACTAAGACGGTCCCAGGAGGTGACAAAGTTAAAGTGTTCATTATATAAAAATATAACGTCAATAATGACATTTTAGACATCCTGTTATATACAGATACGGACTATTAGGATTGCAAAGAATCTCGAAAAAAAAAAGTTATCAGGGTAGAACTACATCACTTAGACAACCGTGCCATGGGAGGTTTGAATTTGTTCAGAGGTTGCTTAAGCTCATGGATGATTATGCCACGTTCTCCTATCAAGGACATGCAGTAAAAGGAAAATGTTTGTTTACTATGGCAAACACTAGCTCGTATGATTATAAAATGTGTTATAAAATTTCTGTCATGTTAAACAAGGACTCAGATCCAATCAAATACGTGCCTGTATAATCTTAAATCAATTCCAATTAAAATTTGTTTTGATTGTCCAGATTATCACCTAGACAGTTCGTTATGTGTATTTTAACTATACTCTATGTTAGAAAAACTCCATCTCACCTTAGACAGACAGACAGACTCACCTTAGAAAACAATAAGAAAAAGGAAAATATATATATATTGTAACACACAGGGGCAATTTTAGTATAATATGATATTATAATTAAGTAACACCTACAGATGCCCATTAGAATTGTCCCCCTACATATAGATTGCATAGAGAAATAATGAATTACGGTGACATTAAACTATTTCGATAGAAACTCTCATATATGTACGCTAGTCTAGATTTTCATATGCATAGTAGTCCTAGACTAGGTCCATTCGGTAGTGGCATTTATAGTTCCGCTCTCATCTGAGTAATTGATTGCTCACGCTGTCTGAGTTAGTCTTCAGGTCTTTAATATCCTGGCTTGGTCTCATTCTTTCTTATTTATGGCGGCCATTGCTAAATTTGCATCTGTTTTTATTTTTGGAGGTTGTCCTACCAAGTTTTTTCTGGCCAGTCCTATATTGAACATTGTCATCATCGTACGATCGGTTTTTACCGTAATTCCTGTAGGGTGTTGCGTCTTCCTGCTGGCGTCCTGGCCATCTTGTAGTTTTAGTCGTCTCGTTGCCCCGGGTGCAGAATGGATTGATAGCCTATCAGGTAGATGCCATCTATCTGAATAGCGTTTCTTTTGGGTTTGTTTATCACCACAGGCCAGGGCCGCATTACTTCTCGTACATTATTGTTCGTCAGCCCTACTCAGCAATAACAAACGCTGCTGTGGTCCTCTTCCTGTCTACACTCCGATTATTCATTGGTCCCGCAGAATCCCTGTATCGTTAATTTAGTTCTAACTGTGGCAAATGCTTTTACTGCGACCATACGGCTCGACTATTGTTGCTGTTACGGTTGCCGGCCCTGCAGTTGTGTCTCGAGTCCAAAAAGGCGATAGGACCTTCCCACGGTTTTCTTTTTTCGGTTACCATTTTGATGGACATCAACAGCGTTAACGTAAACAGCTCACGTCACCATCGAAAGCTCCGAAAGCTGTGACAAGACGCCTATTTCCAACTCCGGAGCAGAAGCAACAGCTTTCGCTGTCAAAGTGGTCTTTTACGTTTTCCCGTTCGGAGACAGACAAATACGGATTTTAGTGATAGCGGCGACGGTTCTGCTGGTGCTGGTTATGGAACAACGCCGTTTGTTATGGCGATCCGTGGGCTTGGTCGCATGTTGAGACACTAACATCGCGACTCGACTGACTTCGCGCGCCGTCGATAACGCCAGCCGCTATGGATGACGAGAAAAGTAACTACAACAAGTGGCCTACGGTCAGTCCGATATTCGTTTCGTCGACCAGCGCCATTCGCTCCATAATGGCGACCAATGGCGAAATCTGCTTGCTACATGTTTCTTAGCATACACTAAATTAGAGCTAGAAAAGCTGCTGGCCACAATACAGACAAAATGTACAAGTTTTCGTATATGGCCTCGCCGTAATGGTCTGAACGATATTCCAGATCGGACGGACAAAGGGAGGGAGGGAGGGAGAGAGAGAGAGAGAGTTAGAGAAGGAAAACATCTGGGGATCGAAACTGAACCCCGGGCAGTGGTGACTTTGTGAAGCCCTTGAAATAATGAAAGCCTAACAACAACAAAGTTTAGAATGGTTTAATATGCTTCTTTATCTAATCACAACTGTGATGTAGTAGTATCGTTAATGTATGATTCGACATGAGGGTCCATCTGACTAGAAATCGTAGGGCGGAGAAGAACGATGTAGCTCTAGTTTTCTCTCTTTTTCAGCTATCACTTATTTACCATTTCGTTTTTCCGAGGCACGTTTTCAAAGAAAATTAGGGAAAGTAGTGCATATCCAACACTACAAATTCTAACAATTTTTTTTCGGCTTTCGTGAATAACGTGTATATATATATGCGAGTAACCCGTCCAAAGTAACGTGCACGTGTATGATGCAGTACAGAATCACACTGAATTTTCTGCTAGTGAACTACGTGCTCTAGAATCGACTATAGTATCGAAATACAGATGAGATAGCCAGGCATAATTCCCTTAGATAGTTAGTTTTCCCTCTTCGAGATTCAGCCGTTGTTCTGTATGTTCAAAAGAAAAGATGAACACTTGAGCTACTTTCGGCCTGTCTTATTGACTGGATAAAAGTTTCGAAGCGTTTTAGGTTGCAACTGGAACTTGTGAAAACATTGAACAAAACAAGAGTTCAGCATCTTAAATAAAGTTCTGTTGAAGGCGTGCTCGAGTCACTGACTTTGGGTAAACGTAAGCGGGTCAAACTAGATCGTAATATCCTAATATGGCTAGTTTTAACGGCCATGTCGTCCTTGGCAGAAGGACGAGGTGTGTCACCCTGCTTGCGTTAGTATTAGAAATTCATATTCTCCTTTAACCAATCGTTTTGGGTAGAAAATAGCTTTAAATCGAGACTTGCCGTAAACTGAATCTCCTTTCGTGCAAACCCACAAAGCCTGTCCAGCTTTCCCTTAATAGCTGACCTCGAACAAATTCTATTTACATGCTATAACACATAGTAACCTTGAGCTTTCGTACTACCGAAATACATATTGTAGAATCTGAGATTCCATATGTGACATGTCCCGACGTACATATATAATACTTAGATAAACAAATATTATTATTTGTTTCAACTCGCAAGATTGTGTTTTATTTAGAGATAGTCAAGACAGAAGGGTAACTAAGGATAGACATAATAACGACGCAATTAACTACTGCCGTGTTTAATCGTCCTGTGACGTAATTTTTAAAAAGGCGTATTCGACAGAGGCAGAAATGTGAGATAAAGGCTACGATGGGAATTGCGTTATGTACACGGATGTCGGCCTCCAAATACAATTCCATGAACTTTTTACAAACCTATAATGCGCTGTAACTCTCATACGTTAGGCTGTAAACAGCACATTAGAATATGAAAAGGATAATTTTCACGAAGTGTAAGTTACGTAATCAATGGAAAAAAGAGGACTGCGAGAAAAAGGCAACCGCTGTTCATATGGCCAGGTTTCAGAACCGTACAATGAATTGTCTCGTCCACTGGCACAATACGTGTATATGTATTAATTTACTATCCAGGCCCAGCTCAAGAATGGTCAGCACCACTCTATTGTCGAAACGTGACGCTAAGAGTTAGCTTCGTTGATCGCTCGTGACGCTCGACGCCTCAGTCATAGACGAAGACTTCCGCACTATATAAATGCTCGCTGATAAAGTTCAATACGTCACATTTGCATCATCTAGAGACCTCCTTGCCTGAGGAAAAACATGCTAGTGAAATGTTGACGAATCGAGCCGCTGGCACAGATGCTCTATGTACAATTCGGTGAAGGGCAAAGAGCTCATGCTCAGAAATGTCAGGTTTAGAGGCTGCGACAGTGTAAGCATTTAACAAACGTAACCACAATGTTTTTTCTAATTTAGCAGCTTCGGTAGTTCTTGACACATGCTGCATGTCAAATACCGGTTATAGTATACGAGAGTTTTTAGGAAGCTCGAAGCACTTATGCGAACAAGATCACTAGTATCCTTAAAGGGTTATCAAAGCAGAATAGTTAAGAGAAACTCGTAAATCTACGTGCGGCCACCGGTTTCTAGCAACAGTAATCGCAGTAGATCGAATGTTAAGTAGCCAGGAGCACAAATGTACCGAGAAATAGCTTTTGATGCACGCTGACAACCAAAAACGTTAATAAGATATAAAAAAAAAAAAAAAAAATCGGTTATTTAGGACTGATCTAAAATGCTTTTTTTAACATCGATTTCTTAAATGAGCAAAAATTGTACCATTCGTTATTTTTTTGCTATAATCATTATTTCTCGAACGAGTGCGTATTATAACCACACGATTAAAAATCGGGGACGCATGATGAACCTGCTGTCCTAATAGCTCTATTTGTTGATTCCAGCTTCGAACAGTAGAAACGAACGCTTCTGAGTGTAGCAGAATGGGCACTACGTGCCTATTAGAAATCTGCACCCATTTCCTACATGTCAGCCCCATTTCGCTAGAGAGCCGCTTACTCGTAGGTAGAAATTTGATGGAATCATTGTTAGCGTTCTCTTGTAGAAGCCAATAGCTATATATAAAAAAAAAAAAGAAACTCATTTAAATTCTGAGCCAGAATGTTTCTAAATAAACTCAATACCATAGATAGACGTAAATGTCCGGTTTGGGCGAGGCTAACAGGGATGGACATTTATATAGACTCTAAAATGCATATGCTATAAAGCACTATTGTGTTTAGCGATCACTTTCAAAAATTTCTAAATAAAGATTGCAGATAAGTAAACTAGTTGAGAAGTAGAAGTTAATTTACTTAGAAGTTGTGTCCGCATCACTGGGTGCGTGCACAGATGGCATGACATAATTAAAAACTACACGCTGAATTGCTTGATAGTTAAACTTGCACGCGCCATTATTGCTTCTTGATATCGTGCTAAACATCCGTGAGCGTACCTTCTGCAAATGTATGACTCGTGCTAACAGGAACGTTCGCCGTAGCCGCCTAATGCAATGTTTCCCTTCTAGACAGCCTTGCTCAGATTTTGGCCATCAAAGATATGTACCCGTATGTACTAGCTTCTATCTCCGTTTTTCACGCCTTTATCTGCTGATGCTTCTGGGGCAGATACAACTCATAAACTATGTCCGAATTTGTATGTCGTTTGAACAGTATTTTTATCATGTAGTCGCCCGTTATAACAACAATATCGTGTTACGCAATGAACATGGGCAAAATGGCGGCACTCGTCATTCTGCACTGTTTCATGCCGTCCGTCGCGCCACCGCCCTTTTCCGTGTCACCGACGTTACCATAATCGATTATTCACAATTTAACAGCAAAAGCGACCCTGTTCTCGTACGGTTACGTTCCGTACGGTGTGCTTGCGAATGCTGATTCGCCGCTGGATGTTTCCCCCCTAAAAAGGGCATCCACCATCTCGCTTCGTGCTGAACGGACACGAAAGCTTTGCAAAAAGTAAGTACGCAAACACGCTCATCACTATCGTTACCGCCATCGTCTCGGCTGCCGCAGCCGCGCCATCATTTTCAGCCGGCTACAGGTGCGAAGCAGTTTTAATTGGATAAATTAGCAGCAATCAAAGAAGATAGGGGAATCAACAAGCTAGACTAAGCTTCATTGCTCAGCAATAGAAAATGAAATCGAGAAAAAAAATGCACAGACCACACAAGCTGTAGCAGCAGTAATAATAACAACAACAACTCGAAAACAACACCGACTCGTTCTGCTTTACGACTGTAGACATTTCAGAGGCTGCGGCAGTATGCGTTGCCCTTCAATCGGACCAGAGCGCTGTACCAACAAACCGACGTCGGACCCGGTACGCGGCCGACAGAAAAAAGGCGGAAAAGATCGGCCAAAAAACAAAACCGGGGCAGACCGTTGGTAAAAGAATAGAGATCGCACGGTCCAGAGCGATATCTGACGGCGATCGTGGCGTTACGTGACGTCGCTGGCTATGTTTACGTAGGCGAATACAGTGCTGCCATACGACGGTCGATGGCTTGCGGTTGCCGTGGCCACAGCCGTCGCGACACCGGCAGACTTCACGACGGTCCACGGAGGCGACGACCACGGTTATTGTATACTGCCTTACCATTAATCGTAGAAGTATTAAAAGTTATACCAGTGAACTAATTGTCAGGTCTGTAACAGTAACAGCCTGACTGATAGCGTTACGAATAGAACAACAGCGTGGTAGTCTCGCCGGTAGCGGTAAAATGCATGTCGGACGAAACGGTAGACAACCTGCGAAAGAAGCCGATCACGTTTATTTCATCGCAATACTGCCGTCCCCTGACGTAACTTCCTAACCATTCACCGTCATATAGCGATGCTGGCGGACTGCGGTTTTCAGTTAGTTTGATAATAAGCACAATCGGATGAACCGTATGTAGAGCACTGAAATCTATCTTTGAAGCCATGCACTGAGTTCACGTAGAATACGAGAACCATTTGATGCTACGAAATCACGTTTCAAAGGACGAAATAAAAACGACAGAAGTTGCAGCTGCCGTTCGGCCACTGAAAAGAATCTGCAGTAAATTGTCGTCTTAGTAACCAATGGATGAGTCACTTCTGAATGATTTTTTTTTGCTACGGCGTATACGTCTTTTCCGTCATCTTAATAATAATAGTTTACATAGTTTTAATAGTAAAAACAATAATGCTGCTGACCAATAATTGTCGTTGTTTCTATAACCGCCTCCAACGGCGCATTAGTTACAGCGGTCAAAAATACAAGAAACGATAGCTTCTAAGACGAAGTTAGCTTATCAGATGGCGTCGAGTACAGAACAGCTAAAAAAAAATAACAAATAGCCATGATATAAATAACATCATACGATTATTATGTAAAAAGTATCATACGACTTGTGTGCTTTCTCTCAGAGATACGTTTGATATCACAAGCCCCAGAATCGATCTGATGGCCGATTTAATAGATGGAACTTGTGGGACGGTGCGTTGCAGTTGTAACAAGTCGATCTTCAGTGGTGCATTGCTTGATTTCTAACGAACTAATGGGCGATGAGTCTATAATTGATCTTTAAAAGTAATTCTGACATGGTAGGCAAGAAGATAGCAGCTCCCAGATTCAACAAACCATGAACAATCGGTAAATATGTAAATGAGTAATGTCAACGTAGTGCTTAGTAAAGAACGTGACGCTCGGTTCAGTTATTCAGCTGCTTGATAAAAGTGCGCTATTATTATGCGCAGGCCATTCCTCGATTAAATTTCAGATTGAATTAGCCTCTTGAAGGAAGTAGTTGTAGAATATGAACCCAAGCCCAGGCCCAAATTAAGGCCGCGCTTTGACGTATCATTGTGGCTTCAACAGTTCGAAGATCGTTGCCGAATTACGAACGCTTTCGACCGACTGGTAAAGGCGTCGATCAGAGAACAACATTGATCTCGGCTCCCAAAGAAATATAAAGTTGTTCCCTTAAAACGAGCAAAGGATGTAACTTACTGATCCTCGCGCAACTTATTGATATGGCGCACGTTAGCATCCACCCGCTTGTATGCGAGGCACGCGAAATGTTTTGCCTATTCTCTATGAACATTTCGATTGTGAGTATCGTGTACGATGAGAAGCGTTCACCGTATGTTACAAGTACATAGAAAGCCCTATATACGCATCAACTTAAAAACGCTGTGTAGGATCCCGAATATTTATAATAAGAGTTACGTTTTAGTTGAAAACCTCGTGTGATTTTATACACTCGCGGATAAAATGTGTTAAGGAAATTCGCAAAGCCCCCTTTTGTAACTATAGCATCCGACACTTTTACCTATAGAAAATGTCAGGTTGAAATATTTCGAATTATATTTGAAACCTTTTTTTAGTTGTTTGTTTCTATTAGGACCCGTTATTCTGTTTTTAATTTTGCTAGATTCAGGCGAGCTTAGGAACGAACCCGAAGAAAGGTCCCGAAAAGAAATTATGTAAACAGACGTTTACAGATAAATGTGATATTATACATACGGTATATTCGACCAGCTACCCTTTGAGCGAGCCCCGTCACACCTTGGATCGTTCTAACGCCACCGTTTCATTGATACGACTTGTTAAAAGTTCACTTTTCATAATTTCGCCCAATTAGCAGTGCCTCGTGTCCGTAAGATACCGCGCCCTCGATCGAACTCTGCAAGACCGCTTCGAGACTAGCTTTGCTATCGCCAAAATATCTAGACTATCAACAGCCATACCTCATCGGGCGCTCACCGAAAGGGACTTATGTCAAATATAGAACTTAAAAGTAACATTAATCATTGCCCAATACGGCACCCGTCAGAACCAGATAGCATTTAACCTATGTCAGTATCGATTAGCTGGTCGTATGATCGTTGCGTTCGTCCATATCAAACCCAGTCGAGAGGGTCACCAATAGGAATTGTTACCACGATTATTTTTGTTGTCACCATAAGAAGTAGCGCATATGAACTAGCTGGGACGTCATTGTCAGCATCGCGAGCCAAAGTTAGCTAATCAGAGTGTCGGTGTCATCGCGGTCGCCGCACAAGCTCCGTGCCCCTAACTCCGTGAATCTTCACCGCTTCAGGACGAGCATAGTAGAAATTGTATGTACATACAGAAGCCGTGTTGTGGAGCCGTGGTAGTAGAATTCATAGCCGTAAACGCAATAGTCATAGCAGTAATGGCGTATATGGTTTAATTTGGACAAGAGCGGCCGATAGCTGCCACACCAACACGAAACAAAGGACAAACGAACAGATGCGATGGCCCTCGCCGGAACGACCGAAAACGGCCCTCTCCCTAAAGCTCCATATTAAGAAGTCTATGAATCTGTAGGCCTCCGCGCTAACAGCGAAGTCGGGATCAGCGACGTTGAACATCAGCTGGACAAACAGTGCGATCGTGAAGCTGTAGAGCTCATCGTCCCTTGACTGGCACTGATCATCCGCCGCGAAGAAGAATAACGACCCGCTGATTAACAACAACTGTTAACCCAGCTAAGCGACCACAAGAAACAGGACAAATAATATCTTAGCACCCCAAAGAACAAAGCTGCCAGGTATCGTTATTGAGTGAATTGGTTCTTTGGAAGGAGATAGGACGGCCGACCTGGTACTTCATCGTAGCCATTGGAGTGCGAGTGTTGTCAACGTTGAGTATCTAATAACTAAAAAAGCATCATAGCTATAGCTACCTAGCTTCAACATGCGTGAAATTGTACACATCCAGGCCGGCCAGTGTGGTAACCAAATCGGTGCCAAGGTAAGTGGTAGTCATAACAGTTATAGACATAATTACTAGTTGGTATTAATCGGAAAAGGGCGTTAATGTAGCAGCGTACGAAGAATCAATTAATACCTGATCTAGTATACACGTCATTAGACTGGAACGTTTTCCGGAATCTAACTTTGACAGCCTTTCTTTTCTATTGTGAGCTGAACTAGTATGCTTACACTTTTTATCCTGTCTAGTCCATGGATGACGCGTTGGTTACATGATAAAAATATAGCGCCAAGTAGTGCCCTCGTGATATATATATGTATAGTAAATTGTCAATAGTAGTAATAGTAAATAAACAGTAAACATTCAGTCATGTCTCTAAATGAAGTGTCGGGCAAATACTCCGTCCAATCTTGACTACGACCCTACCGAAATCTACGATTATGCCATTATTGAAAGAAATATGTTAGTAACAGATTTCTTTCAATAATATATTGCAACTGTATATTTTTCTCAGTGATTGAAAGTTCCTATTTTCTAAGCTGCGCAACATCCTAATCATGGGATAGCGAAGAGGATACAACAGTAACTTGTCCAAGCTTTGGTACTTCTTGTTTGCTTCTTTCGTCTTACTTCTGCAGGACGGTCTGCTCGGCCCCTTTGCTATTTTATCAGAAAACCTAACAAAAAATGGGCGGTTGCGCTGTAGCCGGAAGCCGTCGTCCAATTGTCACGTGGCTACGTTTGGGTCTCCTCTTAATTAGTGATCGAACTAGATTTCTTTAGCAAACCACATTTGAAATGAATAATTGAGCCGAGCTAGCGAGCACCAGCAGGTGTGGGGTTAAGGCCAGTGGCCAGTCAAGGCCTTGCACAAAACGGCGGGATTTAGTAGAATTCACCAATTGGTCTGACCAGTTTCCTGCTCGCGACTGAGTTGCCGGAACTTGTAAGTGGACCATCGGCGCGCTCTTCGTCCTAGCAGCAGCTTCCCAGAAGTTACCCGGAGCCTTTGTTGTAGTCCTGTTTTATAACGAGACCGCATCGGTTCACCCGATTAGTGAAGCAAGGGCCAAAGAGAGATATTGAAACACGGCGGCAGACTTTAAATAATTATTCTTTTTCTCTCTCTAGAGCGCTGCTTCAAAAGCACGTTTGTTAAAATCGTTAATAGAGGTGGGCATAGGCGCCATACAAGATGACCAAGAGAACTCCATTGGGGTCGTTGTCTCCATCTAACGGATTTGGTATTGATACTGAAAAATCTAATTTATTCAGCGAAACACAACAATTCGAAACTGACCGTAGTGCTTAATAGTACTAATAGAAGTCTTGTATGAGTTTTCTGTCTTTTCGTTCATGAGTTTCTCCTGTAGATAAGTACGTGTATTTTTAGGCGTCTTCTCCTCATTGTCGTGACTACTCACTGATTACCCCTTTGGAAATACGGAGAGACCCGCTGCCCCAGTCGCATAGGTAGACATTGATAGACATCCATACACCAAATGATCGAACGTGCACCATCTGACGGCGATATGGCCTATGCAATTGTTATTCTGAATTAGCTGTTTGCAAATATATTCTACGAACGGGTGAAGATGTGCTACATCGACCGTTTGCTCGTACCAGAGAAGACGTCGTCAGTGCTGACCGCGTTGAACAAAGCAGATGAACTTCGTGAGTCACGAAAATAACTGATCGCACGACGACGACAACAGCCGGCATTGGTAGCGACAAAATGAATAGCATCGCACGGCCAATGCAAGAGCTGCAAAAGAACTCGACAATTAAGGTACTGTCGGCCGTCGCCGTTTCCCATCACCATAGCACATATCCCCATTATAATACAGTTAACATTACATTGTAATATGGAGAAGGACGGCCTAGGGGTGTTGCGATAAAAACTCGACGGATAATGGAGGCTAAAGGAAAACTGACGATAAAGCACCGTGTAATCCGGACGTATAAGAAGCATTTATTAGATAGCTCAATGTATTACCTGTTTCGTTGTCAAGGTAAGCAGGGAGCTGAGGAGGAATTTATAATCAATGTCTCAAGCGCCTAATTTAAGAGTTAAAAAATACTTCAACTTATGAAGTTTAAGCAAAAAAACAAATGATTCAAATTCAAAGAAAATGCATAACATCTGATAAAACATAGTTTACTTCGTGAAACGACAAAGTAAGAGCTTCAAAATATGACATTTCCTAACTTGGAGCTCGTGAACACTTTGAAGTTTGACAAGAATCATCCAGTTTAGCTTCTGCTTGCGAGTAGGGTCCACTGGCCCTGCTTGGTCTGTCTATCTAAAATCTGATCCTAACTAGGAAGCTTACGGATCGAAAAAATTAATCGACTGATCGTGCTTATTCATTAGAAGGACGGGGCCGTATGCCAGGTACATTGACAAATAGAGCCTGGCGATAAGGTACTTCGACATCAAGCTTTTCATAGATCCGAAAAAGTAGTCCTGTTAATAAGATTATTACAAAGAAAAAAAAAGCATACAATAAAGTTGAATAGTCACGAACTTTGGGGGGTCGTGAGTGCATATAACTTGGCTCTACCAACAAGTTATCGGTCCGAAAATGTGAAATATGTCAATTTCGTCGCCAGATCAAAGTTCTTCGCGACGTAACAGATCTAATATAATGAAATGCTAAAGCATAATGTCAAAAAATAGCTATTGGGCGAGCCAACTTGTTTATCTAAACAATGTTATACTGTGCGACCCATATCTTTTCCATTAGCGCGTCGAAGGCGTACTGCTAATAAAAACGGTGAGACCAATATAACGTATAATGAATACATAGTATTACTTGCCTCTTGGATACTGTGCGGTCCCTTGTCTTTGTAGCGAGTAGAAGTATTAATTTTCCGTACATTTCTACTTGCTACAAAATGGTAGAACTGTACAATGACGAACTTAGAAGAATTCACTTAAATATCAGCGAAGGGGAGATTCCATGATGGACAGACAGCATGTGGCCATACTATCGGCGAAAAGAGGGGGAGGACAATAGAATATGTTTTATTTACAAGACCCAATACAATCATCACTTTAGATTAGTTAAAAATAACAGGGGTTTGATTTATAGGGGGTTTTGGCTGAAGCTTTAGACAAACAATGCTTAAGGCAGAAAGGAATTAGCAGAGGAAAAGTTCCGCCAGAAACCTTCCGTATTTTTCAGTCTAAAAAGAAAGACAACTATCAAATACAGTGCACCTTCCTTAATATTATAATTTCCTCTAAGAAATATAGAATTCTCGTACGCCCTATGATAGTACCCAAGAAATCCACGAGATTACATGAACCTCTTCGAATCCCAGCTTCCGACTGAAGTAGCAAGCAAATAATAAATATGTTGTATGTGACCTGAACCAACAACCTGAAGAGGATTCGATCAAGGATTACTACCAAACTGTCTCAACATTATGTCCCGTCAACCAATACATCGTTTTTTTCTCTAGCAGAATATTTGAGAGAGACAAGTTATATTAATCCGAGGTCCACAGACCATTATGCATGTAAGATGCTCGAAAGATGTTGAACTAAAGGCAACACGTACACTGACAACAAACACATTAGTGCCTTCATTACAACCCATAAACCCATTTGTGTTTGTTTAACATTTATGTTCCTCCAATTTAGCATCTGCACTCAACGTGACGGAACCACGCATGCGGGTATTACGGCCAACGAACACAAATGAAAAATAAAAATCACATAGTGTTTATGTGACAAGCGCTGTGGCTATATTTTCCACGAATTTGTGTCTGTTTACAGTTAAAGGGAAAAAGCTAAGCTGTGTTCTTGCCGAGAAGCAGCCCCCTGTAGGACACCTTAAGAGAGAAACAGACAAGGTCCCTAACAAGCAAAGCTCTACAGTGGGTCACCTGCACTGGGACGTTTAGGCAACTTAACTGACAAAAAAAAAGCTTCGATCATCTCCGCGCACTGTGTCCGTACGCCAGCTAGTCAAAGGATCCTAAACACCTGGCGAAGATCATACCTAGAAGTTTCTATCCTTTCAGTCCCACGTACAGATTACGCGTAAACGTCTGTCCCTTGCCATTTTCGCTTATGTCACTAATCGTAGCGGTAACATAGTTAATAATGAAATAATCAAACATGAGCGCCACTGACTTACGAGCCAGCTGATGTCAGCGGAAAAATTCGAAATACAACAGCTAACGCAGGCGTGGCAGAAAATCTTACGAAGCACATCGATAATGGTACTTCTTTGTCAAACAGATATTTTCGGACGGGCTAATGTGTGTGTCGTAGACGTTCATAGTCTAATAGAAATAAATCAGCTTCTCACGTTCTACCAGCTCATAGGCCCTGACAATAGCTCAAACACACAACGGCGCTCGTCGTACAACCTTTACAGTTGTACCTTGTTCCATGCACCCATCTGTGCCTGCTGTACACCGCGAAAATACCCATCAAATCTCACTGGCCAGTTGGCTATATCGTACGCTGAGAAATAGTAGACTCAAGAGATAGATACGTCAATAGTAGCGATGACAGGCACTAGATAGTTCGCTTTTAGCGCTTTCTGTTTAGACGTTCTCGATAGTGAACGTAACAGCGTACCAGTGAGCACACCAGTAGACATACGAACGTCGGCAACCGAATCGAGAGACAGTCAAATCCCCTTTATCCAGCTCCGGTTGCAGTAACCCCATCATCACCGTCAGGGTAGCAACAACAGCCGCAGCTCAAATCGTTTTTTGTTCATCGCTTCGTCAGTTCGCCCACGTCTTCGTGGCCTTATCCGTTCATCTGACTTGGCCTGCCATCGCCAATATAGACATATATCTAGATACACACACATACTAACGCAGAAGTGTATAGACCGCAAAATACAATAAAGGTGAAAGAAGCTCTATTCGCGGGCCACGAATTGCCGTGCGTTGTCCTGCTGCTGTGATGTACGTTACATGCCGCCCCAAAACTGTCGTCGGCGTTACTGATCGAGAATTACGTACGCACGCGCGCACGCGCGCGTTTAAGGCCCACCGCTACAGACTGGGCGGCGTAGGTGGTGGTGGTGAAGCTATTGATTAGTAGCACTGCAGGAGGACCATAATTGCTGCTGTTGCCGTTGGAGCGTCTGCTGTTAACGGTGAACGAATAGGGCGTTTTGGTGGATGAGATATGAATGAGCATGCTTGAATACGTGGACGGGCGCGTATAAACGTAGACAGCAAGTCGGTTACGTCTGCCGTTACTACCGCTGCTGCTGCTGCTGCTGTTGTTGAGGTTTCGAACGCTGAAAAGGGAGACGGCAACAATATAACTAAAGGTAGAAGTTGAAGTATACGTAAGTGAGTCAGCGATACAGAGTCGGACGGAAGGGAAGGAGACGTGGGACAGGGAGGAATAAACGAAATGTAACAAATAATAGAGAATACAAATCAAAGTTGAACTTAGCAACGACGACTCGCACGGGATGTAAATCTTGATACGGTCGCATATATTGTGTGACTGACTTCGGCGACACTGGCATGTTATTTATATTACTGATGCGTTCCTAACAGTTGATATTCATTTAGATAAAGGGACAATGGATTTCGACGTATACCCACGCGTATCGTTGCGTCATTCTGGCAGACATCAAAAAACAGGGGTTGTTAGGGCGGCGACGGGCGTAGAAGTAGTTGAAAATCAAGCAAAATTGGTAAAATCGTAGCAATGTCTGTAAAGTCTCGTGAACGCCACGTTAGTCACTGTTATCTATATAATACGTCTGTCTGAGAGAGCGTAAATATCAACTACATATCGACTGTTTGTATACCAGAAAGTAGTGGCATTTAATTAGTAATATCTGTATTATACATATATTTATTGATACCTAAAAAAAAAAAAAAAAAAAAAACAGCTCGTTGTGTAGCTGGTGAGTTACCTAGAGTAATTACGAGCAGAAATTAGAAGCAGTTTACTGGCTGGTGCGTGTCATGGCTTTGATTCTTCTTATGCATTAGAACTGATTTAAGTTTCTAACTTGACCCTTTTTATGTCCATATCGGTCTACGGTAGCTCGTACTTGGTGGACTTTATTATAGTTCGTTCTTTGGGCTCACAGAGAGTAATTTCTCTCTCTCTCTCTATATATATA